>NW_008661973.1:31202-37169 GCF_000695815.1 Acanthisitta chloris | reverse complement strand
CATCCTCCCAGGAAGAACAGCTTTATAGTCTGGAGATGGCTGCCAGGTCACACCGTTGATGCACACAAAGAAAGCAGCCAGTGAGCACACGTGTTAATCCATTATTATTTATTAGCTGTACAGCAGTATATTCTCCTTCCCAGCTTTCAAACCCCATTACATATTTTATAACAGTATTTTTTCCCCATGTTGGCTTCCTAAAATAATGAAAAATATCACACAGTACAGCTAAGTACAAAAATGCATCAACCTAGAGTCTGATAGCTAAACTGATAGCTCTCTTAAAAGCGATACATAGAAGAAAAATTTGTTTGAAATCAGCAAGACTGAGGCTCTATAAAAAGCTTACATATTTTAACATGTGACATTTTCATATACAGGCATCATTTGTATTTCACATTATTCCTTTTTTTGTCTTTATCAGAGATTCAAAAATTGTAGAATTACTGACCTATTAATAAAATTTCCTGGCCCAGGTTTTGAGGGCTGCAGTGACCCACTTAAAAATCACCACTTCTGCCTTAACAATAGGATTCATAAACACAAAATACAACTACAAGATAGAGCAAAGAAAATGTAGTCGTGAAATCATAACTCAAAAAGAAGGTTAATTATACATATTTCAAATTGGTTGGATGGTCACATCCAGAGGGCAGTGGCCAACAGCTCAGAGTCCTGATGGGACATCAGTGACAAGTGGTGTCTCTCGGGTCCACACTGGGACCAGTGTTATTTAGTATCTTCATTATTGACAGAGATGAAGGGATCGAGTGCACTTTCAGCTAGTTTGCAGATGACACTAAGCTGAGTGGTACAGTTGACACACCTGAAGGACAGGATGCCCTCCAGAGGGACCTGGACAAGCTCAAGAAGTGGCCCATGGGAATCTCATGGGGTTTAACAAGACCAAGTGCAAGGTGCTGCACTTGGCTTGGGGCAACCCCTGGTATCAATCCAGGCTGGGGAGGAACAGACCAAGAGCAGCCCTGCCGAGGACTTGGGGGTGCTGGTGGAGGAGCGGCTGGACAGGACCAGCCATGTGCGCTGGCAGCTCAGAAAGCCAACAGTGTCCTGGGCAGTGTGGGCAGAAGGTAAAGGGAGGGGATTCTGCCCCTCTGCTCTGCTGAGATCCCACCTGCAGCACTGCATCCAGCTCTGGGACCCCAGCACAGAAAGAACATCAACCTGCTGGAGCAAGTCCAGAGGAGGCCACAAAGATGATTAGAGTGATGGAGAACCTCTCCTGCAAGGAAAGGCCAAAAGCTGGGGTTGTTCAGCCTGGAAAAGAAAAGGCTTCAGGGTGACCCAACTGTGGCCTTCTAGAACCTGCAGGGAGCCTACAAGAGCTGGAGAGGGGTTTTTGACAAGGTCATGGAATGACAGGACAAGGGGGAATGGCTTCAAACTGACAGGGGGCAAGGTTAGATTGGATTTTGGGAAGTGAGGCACTGACACAGGTTGCCCAGAGAAGTTGTGGCTGCCTCATCCCTGGAAATGTTCAAGGCCAGGTTGGATGGGGCCCTGAGCAACACAGTCTAGTGGGAGGTGTCCCTGCCCACAGCATGAGGGTCTGAAACTACATAATCTTTAAAATCCCCTCCAACCCAAGCCAGACCATGAGTCTATGAAATACCAGTTTTTTGTGCTTCAAAACCAGATTTCACACGTGGGTTTCTCTTGTTCTGCAAGCAATAGCCTGGGTACATCTCTTGTCTACACAACTGGTTATCAACAGCTTTTCCAACATTTACACTCTATCAATTCTCTTGTCACTTAGTTTGAAAGGAATTACAATACTGGGGTTTATTTAAATGGCATTTTTGCATACCTCTTAATTAATGGAAAAAGATTAAAATGTAAAAAAAAAAAACAAACGTTATTTACAAGCTTGACCATTACAGAAATGCTTTGCAGAAAGCAAAGCATATTAAGGACAGAAACCAGTTGGAGCATGCCAAAACTACCGTGTGCAGCTGACTTGGAGAACCGGAGCTAGTCAGTGGGAAAAAGCAAAAAAAAAAAACCCAAAAAAAAAAAACCCAAAAACATTTCGTAAGTCTAAAACCCTCCCAAGTCTGCATTTACAGTTAAAAACACTACTGAGAAAAGAGGCTCAAGGACTCTGGGAACTGGAAGGGCAAGTCCGGAGTGGTTTTCCACATACTCTAGTCAAGGCTTCCGCTTTTGTATATTAAAACTCGATGCATGTAAACACGGCCCTTGGACCAGCTTTACAATGCAGTTCAGAGCAAAACTAAAATCAAGCATCTCACAGGAAACCCTCAAGGACTCCAAAATATTTCCTAATGTTCCATGATCCTGTAATGCTAACATAAAACAGCAAGTTCTAGTTAAATCACATTCTAACATCGTTTTATTTCCCAGTATGTTTGGTAAAATGGTCTAAAATGATGCATTTCCCAAAGCCAAGAAAAAAGATTAAAGGAAAAATAGATTTGAGCCGCTTAAACACAGCCCAGGCCAGTTCAGTCAGCCAGCGTGGTCGTCCTCCATCACCGGTCCATCATGCTGAGAATCATCTCAGGGGTGAGGTCTCCGTTAGGAGCTTCCACTACACCAGGCTGACCTTCCTCTTCCTCTGCTGTTTCCGCATCAGGTTCTTTCTTCACTTCAACTATAATGTTTTCAATTTCACCAGTGTGCTGGTCTTCAACCTGAATGATTGCTGCAGCTAGAAGGGCAGAAAACAAAAGGGGGGAGGGGGGGAACACATTACTACTGGTTCCAGAGTTGGTCTGCATGCCTCAAACAGCTTTTGGGTAGGTAAGACTTAAGACTCTTCCATGGAAAGGCAATGTGGGGCCCACAACACCTTCTCATGTTAGTGGGGAGTGATTCAACCACCTCACTCCTCCAAGTATAAGCACCTATTTCCTTGCCCCTGTGTGAAGATGTGGTTCCAGTTACCATTTTTTGATAGAGCAATCAACAAAAAACCCCATATCAATGTTTGGGCCGAAGGCAAAACCTGAAATCCAGGGGAATCTAGTTATGCTAGTGACAAATTCACCCTAAAATGCTTCCATAGACTAATTCCACAAAGGACACAGGACACATTTTTAGCACTGAGCAGATAGCCAAGCCACTGAGGAAGCCACCACCTCCCTGAAGGAGGAAATCTACCCTTCCTGCTTTGTACCTAGAATGCAACAAACGTCTGTTCTCACGGAGAAAAGCCTGCAGAGTTGAAACTACACCTGCACTGGTCCTGTACTTGGAACAACAGGCCTGAAGCATGTTTGTTCATGCAGTACCTGCAAAAGCCTACACAGGTAAGAATACCACAGTGGTTGTACTGACAGCTGCTTTACCAGAAACTGGACATCAACTGAGACATGGATGCTAAAAGTGAGCAGTTTGCACAGCTATGAAATGAAATACTACTAGAGAAAAAATAACGTTCTTTCTTTTTAGCATGGCCTGAAGTGGCAATGTTCCCTCATAGCCAGGAAACCCTTGCAACAAATTTCAAGGTGAGTCGTTGGCAATGTAGACACAAGTACAGTTATCTAATTTTAAAGTAAGCTCACTTAAAGGGATCAGATCTCCTACAAGAGCTGCCAAATCCAAGGAGAAAGGTGCTCATGCACACAGCAAAAGGTAAGCTTCGATTAGCGACTTACGCTGGGATTGTTTTGGTTGGGTGGCCGTTTTGCCTGGTGGTCTTCCTCTTCGTTTCTTACTGGGAGGTGGTGCAGGAGCCTCTTGCTCAACTTCTGGTTCAGCCTCAATTTCTACTGCTGTCTCTTCCTCATCTTCATTATCATCCAAATCTGGCTCAGCATTTTCCTCTGTAAAAAATATGATCTCATATCAGTCTTCAATTTAAACAAGAATGAAACACATCCATCTACAGAGAAGCACCATCAAATCCTCATCCAAAATGAGTCACCTCTGATGAGAAAGAAAGCAAACAAGGCCTTTGTCAAGAAGCTGGTGGCAGTTAGTCAGTTGCCCTCACATTAGAGGGAACAAGATGCCCTTCAAAAAGCAAAAGGAAACTTAATTATGTTAGATAATGCGGTAAAAGCTACTCTGCACATCCACAAAGGAGCTCACAGACACAACAGCAGGAAGAGGACCAGATAATACACTGCTGGGCTACTCCCAGGCCCATCAGATGAGCCACCAGCCCTTCCCAGTCCCAACCTGCACAACCCAGAGGAACACAAGGTTGCACAACAGAAGGTGGGAACCCAAATCCACAACTTCTGAGGAACAAACAACTTGTCCAGGCTATTCCCAGGAGAGCCACCAGCTCCAGCTCCAGATGTGAAACCCATTACAATGAGTCAGGAGGAACAGCTCTCCAGATCACCTTTCAGACTATGGGGTGTTGGGGAATTCCTGGCTGGGTGTGGGACACACAATGGGATGCAGGGGAAAGGCAGTTTTGTACTACACAGGACAACTTGTGGGATGTTTACAGGAGGGGCTGAGGTGATTTGGAGAGTGTGGGGAAACTAGCGGATAAAAGGAGTCAGTCCCAGGTAAGTAGCTGAGCAGCCACTACAGTATCTCTATGAATGACCAGAACACCTAGAGATCCAAGAGCCAGTCTCCTAGCCCTCCAGCTCTACACTTTATTCTTCAAAATGCTCCTTAAAACTACTAGGTTAGGACCATCGACACATTCATAATGCCCTGGGCAAAACCAGGGCAGACCAAAACCAGGGAGAGATGTTGAGTAGGGTAATATTGTTTGGACAGAAAAATGACTAAAGGGAATAAACCCAACCCAAACCATCCCTTTCCTACACTGAGGCATGTATATGCTGCATTATTACACAGTCACTCAAGGCACATTCCCCATGAGAAATTTCTTTCACTTACTGGATTTCTGAGGTCCCATCTGTTTAGAGTTCTTTATATCCTCCCCTCACTCAGTGTCTATCAGGTAACGTTCTGTCTAATGCTGGGCAGACAGGAGACAAAACTATAATTCACTAATTGGCCTTTTCCTGCCATTAACACAAGTTGGTCTGTCCCAGCTTTGCTCACCATTTTTAGGTATTTAGCAGCTGCCAAAACTCTTGAAACTGCACATGTCCAGATAAACACAACAGTGAATAATGCAATTCCTCAAACAGGTGGTAAGAACATCTTTTTTATGCTACTCAGCTCACACTGGTCAATTTTCCACATCTATCAAAAGACTCCTGAGGAAGTCAACCCAGACTTGTCACCTCCACTGAGGCTGAAGGGATTTCCTCAACCATGGAAGCTGAGCATCACGCAGTGCTCAGCACTAACTCACTACAAAGCCTGACTTTTGACCAGCTTGGCCCCCCCAAACAACTGTTTTAAACCCAGACCATATCAACTAAATAAAATGCAGGTTTTTAGAACAGGCTAAACTCCCAGGAAGCCTACAAATCAGATATTAAAAATCTGATACTCCAGAATCCCAGATTTTTAATTATCTTCCATCAAAAGGGTTACTTTACTCTGCTTCCATTCTATTTCCATATTTTCAACAAACAGTGCTTAATTCAACCGACTGTGACCCTTCTTTTCAAACATGAGTTTAAGCACCAATTTCTATAGAGTTTTTGCAGTCAGGATTTGCAAGCCGTTTGATCATACTCATCCTAAAACTTTTATGCCACATAAGAATTTCAGATATGCATTCTCTAGCCAGAAGTATCCCTATCCTCCCAACCTACCCTCCTAGATCAATTACATAAAGAACTCCAGACAAAAAGACACCGCACACTCCTTCAGCAGAGTTATCTTTGCACTGATAGAGTTTTTGCAGTCAGGATTTGCAAGCCGTTTGATCATACTCATCCTAAAACTTTTATGCCACATAAGAATTTCAGATATGCATTCTCTAGCCAGAAGTATCCCTATCCTCCCAACCTACCCTCCTAGATCAATTACATAAAGAACTCCAGACAAAAAGACACCGCACACTCCTTCAGCAGAGTTATCTTTGCACTGTCT
>NW_008661973.1:15138-31180 GCF_000695815.1 Acanthisitta chloris | reverse complement strand
GACATGATGAAGTTTTCCCTCTACCAGGGGAGAGGACTATGACTTTTTCCTTCACAAATAGCATATCTCCACCATTCCCTTGGATGCTGCCAGCCTTCCCCAATGGAAGCAGTCAAGCTATTCAGCACTGGGGTTGTTTGGACACACCACCCAGTAGTGGTGAAGCAGGAACAAGTACCATTGCACAGCAGTGCACCAGAGCCAGACAGTTTCTCTTGGGACTCTGGAAAAATTCCCAGTTTCCCATACTGAAGAGAGCTGGCAGGGCAGGAGTGGCACAGCTGACACAAAGGGTGTCAGACTGTTTTTGAAACTACTCTGACTTGGACGAGGCCTGGGACAGCAGGATCTATATTATCTCTCCCAGGCAGTACATCCCTCTGTACTTGGCCACAAACTATAATTTTCTGTTTGCCAACCAGATAAAACTCTTTCAAGTGCCAGAACAAACCTGCAGAACTGGCAAACCAAAAGCTAACACATGCAGTGAATCACAGGCCTGTAATTCTCAGGAAGTTCTTACCACTATCAGAGGAATCTTCTTTCTTAGACCGCATCTTTCTCTTTCGGCCACGTTTGCCCTTCTTTGTCTCTCCTCCATTCTCTCCTTCCCCACCCTCTAGGCCAGAGCAGTTATCAGCATGTCTGGCCATTGTGTTCTAGTCAGTGGAAGATTAAAAAACACAACAAAAAAATCAAAACATGCACTGAATTCAAGATCAGACATTCTGTCTCTATTTTCAAACACATTTCTGTCACTTATGTCTATTTTTTTTTTAACAAACATTGTTCAGGGGGAAACAATTACATTTCATTATCTTTATGAATAAAGTTGCATTTCTGCATTGCTCATGATGTCAACAATAACAGGTGTTGGTACTAGTTCTGAATTACACCAGGTCTTTGCCCTTTCTTTTCCTCCCAGAGAAAAGGGCTTTATTTCAAAGACCAATATTGTGCCCTGTACCACACCCACCTCTCCTTCTGGGCAAACATCCCCCCAGCCATGCCTAAGCTCCCCACTCCACCCCGAAACGCCATGGTGCATTCCCTTACCCTGCGAGTGAATGTTTTGCCGCACTTGGAACAGACAAAGGCAGCAGGGACAAAGTTGGGATCGTGGTATCGTTTGAAGTGCATGTCGAGGAGCTGTTTCTGGCGGAAGGTTTTATCACAATGACTACAGGCATAAGGCTTTTCCCCAGTGTGGGTCCGTTTATGCATGACCATGTGCCGCTCCTGGCATGGACAGGCAAGACAGGAAAAATAACTTGAGAACTCACATATGGATACAGTACAGCAAATCTGCAGCTAAAAGGAGGCCAAAACTTTATGCTTAATATCAAGAAAAAGATGATTTCACAGGAATGTGGAAACATCCTGATTGGTGGCACATTCAGTCCTAGCTACTTCAAGCCTCTCTTGCATCCAAAGGAGTGTGGCCAGCAGGCTGGAGGTGGCAATTCTCCCCCTCTAATTTGCTCTTGTGAGGCCCCCCCTAGAGTAATGCACACAGTTCTGGTGTCCCCAACACAAGAAGGGTGTGCTGGTTTGAACTGAAGTAGAGTTAACTTTCTTCACAGAGGCTAGTATGGGGCTATGTTTGGGTTTGTGCAGAACACAGAGCTAACAATGCAGAGATGTTTTTGTTATTGCTGAGCAAGGCTTACACAGAGTCAAGGCCTTTGCTGCTTTCCGTACTGTCACACTGGCAAGGAAGTTGTGAGTGCATGGGAGATTGGGACAGACAGATCTGGGATAGGTGACCCAAACTGAGCAAAGGGATATTCCATACCATATGACGTCATGCTCAGTATATAAGGTGGGAGGAAGAAGGAGGAAGAGGGAACATCTGGAGTGATGGCATTTGTCTTCCCAAGGAACTGTTATGCATGATGGGGCCCTGCTCTCCTGGAGATGGTTAAACACCTCCTGTCTTCAGGAAGCAGTGAATTAATTCCTTGTTTTGCTCTGCTTGTGTGTGCAGCTTTTGCTTCCTCTATTGAACTGTCTTTATCTCAACCCATGAGTTTTTCTATCTTTTACCCCTCTAATTCGCTCCCCCATCCCCTTGGGGGGGAGTGTGAGCAACTGCGTGGTTCTTGGCTGCTGGCTGGGGTTAAACCATGACAAAGGGCATGGAACTGTTGGAGGAAGTCCAGAGGAGGCCACAAAGTTGGTAAGAGGACTGGAGCACCTTTCCTGCAAGGACAGACTAAGGAAATTGGGGCTGTTCAGCCTGGAGAAGAGAAGGCTGTGCAGAGGCCTCACAGCAGGCTTCAAGTGTCTGAAGGAGCGCCAGGGAAGCTGCAGAGGGACTCTTGGTTAGGAACTACAGTGACAGGACAAGGAGTAATGGGGATAAATTGAAAGAGGAAAATTTGGATTACATATTAGGAAGAAGTTTTTTCCTGCGAGGGTGGTGAGACACTGGCACAGGTTGCCCAGGGAGGTTGTGGATGTCTCAACCCTGGCAGTGTTCAAAGCCAGGTGGATAAGGCTTTGAGCAACCTGGTCCGGTGGGAGGTGTCCCTGCCTAGGGCAGGGGGTTGGGACTAGATGATTTCTAAAGTCCATTCCAACCCCTTAACATTCTATGATTCTACATGGACCTATATCTCTTGGTCAACAGGTACATCATGGCTCTGAATCAGAAGCTAGAGCAGCATCACACCAAGAAAAGGCCACTGAACTTCCCCTTCACACCCTTCAAAAGACTTAGACAGCTAATTTGAACTTGACAGCTGGTCAAACTTGAGAGCTAAGACTTCCACCTCATATTTTTAGCTCCTGTCCTAACACTCATAAGAGGTGTCAGTCCCACCAGCTTACCTGTCTGCAGGCATAATCACACTGGTCACACTTGAAGCGCTTCTCATTCTTGTGAGACTTTTGATGCTGGATGAGGGCGTATCGCTCGTGAAACACAGCGTCACAGTAGCGACACTTCTTGCCCTGCTCGATGTAGGAATGCTGCTTCCGCAAATGGACACCTGGGAGCAAAAGCATTGGAGGCTCTCACCACCGTGGCTTTCCAAACATGAAAGATGAGCCCACAGCCCTTTAGTGATCTTCCCTCCCCCCAGGCTCAGCCAAAACAGTAACACAGTTAATTTAGGATTCAACTAAAAGCCTAAGAGACTCATAGTGAAAACCAACTAGAACAGATTTTAGGCAGAAATAGCTTGCAGAAAAATCCCATCGAGTTCTTCCACAGGATTCCAGATTTGGTTATCGGTCACAACCTGTGTTGATTCAGGACACTTGCATTTGATAACATACGACTGTCAAACTAAAGTGCCTTGTGGACTGTTACGTTTAAGACTAACCCAAATTCTCTGGATAGAGCCAGAAGCCAGGTAATTCACTGAAGGAAACGGGATTTTCTGCAGGATTAGAAGTCAGAGCGGCAGGACTAGAAGGCAACAGGGAAAGCAGTAGATAATCTCTGGCAGAGATTTTAGTCACTTCTTTAAAATCCCCCAACTAAGAGCACACCACAGCTGCACGAGGTAGTTTAGGGTAGATTAAAGCATCATTAGAAGAATTCTTCATAGCCAACATCAGTTTTCCTCTGTTGTAAATCAGCTCATTTGCTCCTGACACAGTTGACTGTCATCCTCTCACTGTAGCACTTCACACTTGTCTGTACTGGAAGGGAGCCTGCCTTCCCATTACTGGGGTGATGATTCTGTTTAGAGACTGAAAGTTCTGCCAAATCATGGCTCCTTCCTTCTCCTCAGCTGCTCTGGGCACGATACTGTTTGTCACCTTCTAGAACACAAGAGTTTGCCTGCTAGAATCACACTGGGTACTGCTCACTACATTGACATTGTCCTACTGCAAGAACCTCAGGGCTTTTGTGAGCACATCTCCTACCCTGTCTGTGGAACACAGCTCCACATCCTGGAAAATGAAACTATTTGGTCTAATTCAAACCTTTTAGCTTGATGAAAATAGCACTGCATGAAACTTAATGGCCTCCAAAACTGCAGAGGGTTGAGCCAAGTGATCTTCTGGCTTTTCAGACCCCAATCCTTATGCTGTTAGAATCCCAGTCCAAGTTCATTAAATGCCTTTCATCTATGGGCTTTAAAACAAGAACTTGCCTTGTATGCTTGAAAAAAAATTTGCTTTTCCAAACTGTATTTTCAAATAATGACAAGAAACTGAAAACTGTCATAGTTTGCATAAGCTATGGTAAGCTAAGAGTGTGTGTTACCAGCACCACACCTGAAGCTGTGCTCCATGTGGTGCAGTTACCAAGTACTGGGTTAAGAGAGATAGCAGTTGGGCTGTGTGAACTCTAATGCTGGGAAGTGTTTTGCACCACCTTCAGCAAACATCCACTTGTGGGAGATACATACCCAGGTCACTCTTTCTGGCTATAACAGTATCACAGTGGGGACAGTGGAATTTGGCCACATTTTCCGTGTGCTTCTGCAAAATGTGCATCTTCATGGTACCACTCTGGGTGAAGCGAGCATGGCAGATGTAACATTCATATGGCTTCTCTCCTGCAGGAGCAGAAGGGAAAAACAGCACAAGTACTTTTATTAAAAAGAAGTCTCACCAAGAAGCCTTAAACAACCTCTCAGAAACTAAGCAGCTAAGTAGTAGAATAGCAACTCCACACCGAGCTCTATAATGTCTTTCTCTACAAGTTTTAGCTCCAATAAGCATCTTTCTACAAAGAAACTTGAGTCCAATATTAAAGCAAGTTACATTATTCTTACTCTGAGAAATGCAGGCAAGACCTACACACAGGCTGCTAGAAACCAGCAACTGGCATCAGATTTTTTTGGGGTGGGGGCTCTGAATGTTCATGTATACATAAAAGGGCATTTCCCCTCCCCTTCAATTTTAGTGATAAAATTAATTTGGCACAGCAGTAACATTTTGTGCTAAAACCATCCCTAATTCTGTTGAGGAAAAAATTTAGCATCTTTATGAACTAACGTGTCGGAGATGCTTTTGAAACTACACTGAAGCATGAAACTCTAAATGGCTCTAATTTTTAACTGCTAAGTGGAACACTGAAAACAGAACCTTCTGCTGTTCATAGTACATTTTATTGCCCCTCAAACTGGAAATCAGAATCTTCCCAGCTCATTTCTCAGTGCAGTAATTCATCGGGTTATGAATTTACTAGTGCTTACAAACCACAGTGCATTCTCTTCAGCTACAGACATTATAAAGGGTTAGTATATAACCACCAAACACTATTTCTTTTGCTGTTTAACTGTTAGCACACACTGCACACAGCCTCAGCACTCTGACACTAAGGAAACGTGGCATCAGTACCGGAGTGGGTCCTCATGTGCCTCTTCAGCTTGTAGGTGTCCCTGCTGGCATAGCTGCACAGGCTGCACTGGAACGGGCGCTCTCCGGTGTGAGAGCGAATGTGGCGTTTCAATTTGCTAACCTGCAAGTCAAGAGCAATGCTGAAGTTAGCACAGATGAGCAGGTCAGATTGCCAAAAGTACAAGAAATCAGTCAAGGGTTTAAGGTAGTCTGTTTTCATTTTGCCACAAAATAAAAAGAGCACTTTTCACAGACCGCACATAGCCACTCGCTCCTGCCCACTGCACCTCTCCACCTCACTCTCAGTCCTGCCTAATGCTTGTTCCCACACTCAGTGCAGCCTGATTTTGACTCCTGTGCTCACCTTACTGTTACCAACCACTTCAGCATCTGAAGACTCCCTAAAATTTGAAAGTGTCCTGGAGAGACACAAGGAAGCATTGTGAGAAAGCTTAATTCCTTTCCTCTCCTGCTTTTATTCAGAAGGCACAAACCCAGCCCAAAGGTCAGCAAGAACACCAATGGTGTGGCATTTTCTACTCCAGCCTGACCATGCTGCTCAATCACCAACCTGTGCTTACAAAAAGCATCATGACCTCACATAAGGACCAACTTGGTTATTTTTAGCCAATTCGTACTATGAAAACCACTGCAACACTATTTATTTAGCACTCAAACCTCAGGGCCTGCAATTACAGCACTGCAGCCACAGTGTGGGTAGGAAAAAAACAAAACCAGCCCAAAGTCCCTACTCAAGCTCTCCCACTGCAGCCTTTCACCACCGCAGACATCCCATTTTTTTTTAAAGAATGTTGCTCATCATCTGGCTCAAGTTTCCTATCACAACATGAAAGCTGCCCTGTAACATATGTAACACCATGCACAAGGCAGGGGGAAGCATTCAAGGAAGCTTAATTTGCCTGAGCAAATTAGACAATCATCCAATATTAGCAAAGTTGCTTTTCACCAGAACCGAGGTAAAAGCTCATTACTTTTGGCTACAGACACCTTCATGGCATACACAGATTATGTGCAGAGTGCATGTTCCTAAAATGGGAGGGCAGCTCTGGTCTGAAAGGACACCCAACTGCAGCAGGACATGGCTGTCTCCTTCAACAAGGTGCACACTGCAATTCCTGCAACCATCTCAAAGGCCAAATCATTTAAGAAACAATGATAACTACAGTCTCTGAAGCAGAAATGGGTATAACCTAGGACTTCTGTGCATGAATTATCTCAAACTGCTTTGTGATTCACTGAGGAAACCCCACCATTTGCTTCCAAGAGCAGCCCTGATTTATAACTTCTTTCGCTCACAGCCTTTTAACCAAATGGCTGAAGAGGAAATGCCGAAGAACAGGGTTTATAACAGATGGTGAACAAGCTTTGAGGTGCACGAGGAAGCATTCAGCAGTGTAACAATTAACTAACATACCTCCACACTGGCATAATCACACATGGAACATTTGAATGGTTTCTCATGGGTGTGTTTGTAGCGGCGATGCCGAACCAACTCTCCACTGGTCACAAAGGCCATGTCGCAGTCTGGGCACTTGTGAGGGCGAGTACCTAACGGTGTGCAGCAAAACAGGAACACCCTGTCACAGTTTAGCAATTGTATTCCCCAATTTGAAACACTCCAGACCACACTTCACTCACCACTCTCTCACTCACTCTCTCTCCCACCCTCTCCCCCTGCGGCAAGACTGAGAGAATTGAAGGCACAAAAGGTGAAGATCACAGGATGAGATAAGAACCATTTACTAGAAACAGCAGTGAAATAAGAAAATGAACAGTAACAACTATACTAATAGTGGATTGTACAAGACAGGCAAACAATTCCTGAGCCTGACATCCCCAACTCCTGCCTCACATGGCTGAGGTGGTATAGCATAAAACCCCAAGGTCCTGGCATGTTCGTCCTGGCTGCAAAAGTTAATCCATAACGACACTCAGATTTAGTAACAAAAGAAAACATGGGACAAGTTTGTTTGTTTGTTTTTGCTTTTAAAGTGAATTAGCAACATTGCTTTCATGTTCTGAAAGATTAGAACAGCAGATAGTACACAAAAGTAAGAGGTTTTGTACAAATAACTAATGGATTGAAGATCTTAGAGAATTAATGTCCTTGCAGTGAGGAAAATTTCCTTTATTTTTGTGTCACTTGGTTATTTACAAATCTGAAACCACCCAGTAAGACATAATTTAACTATGCAGAGAAAATGAGACACTCATGACTTTTTTGGTCAGAAAAGCACAAGCTTAAGTATATTCACAGTTCAATTAGCTGCAGTTTTATACCCAAAACTTTGGGAAGGAGCAACAGAAATATGCTACAATTCCTATCTGTAAGTTTTATTCATCCAGTTTATAATCTATTCCTTGGGGTTAGGTTTTCTTTTGTTGTTATTTTCAATTCCCTTATGTTTAACTTCTCACTCATTAACTCAACTCATTCTCACTGTACTTTTTGCAGTGACAATGCCAAGCTGAGAACACAAGTACTAATGCCCAAGGTATATACAGAATATTTCAGTTTCATATGTGTGAACAGGACAAGCTCTGCACCAGACCTGGCCAGACAGAAAACTGCAGAGTTTCCTCCTTTGATCTATCTTGAATCTGTTTGTTGTAATGACAGAGTAGATCCTACAAAAACAACATACACAAACCCAAGAGTACCTGTGTGAGTGTTGAGGTGGTTCCTCAGCAACGTGACTGTCCGGAAAGCCCTGCCACAGAGATGGCACTTGTGTGGTCTTTCATCGGTGTGGCTTTTCATGTGGCGGTCCAGGTTGGAACGACGCGGACAAGTGTAACTGCACAGTTCACACTGGAATGTCTTCTTTACACCTAGTCATGAAAAGAATCATCTTTAGTCTTTGACAGTACTTTGGTCTACTGTGTCATGTAAGAGACCAGCAGGGAAAATTAAAGATTCTTGGAAGTGTAACTACTGCAAGGAACCACCATGTACCACTAAATCCAACAGCATTGCCTGTGGCTGGTTTGGCTTCAATTTTCATTAGTATGCCAGCACTCAGTGTTCCTTCTCCACGCTAAAAACAGTTCCTTCACTCACAGTTTTAACAAAAATCAAACACACCTATTACTGTATTATTTTGCACCATCTACCTAACCCAGCAATTGGTTAGGACAAAACCCACAGAACTAATTACACAGTTGGTTCCTGATGTAAACCATATGTATACAAACTGGTACATGTGTATTACAGCAAAGAGAACAACCTTTTCAATTGGTTATATGGGAACATCAATGTCACAGCATCACACCCGAGGACAATGAGCTCCCTCACAGCCTAGGTGGAGGAGAAGGGAATATGCCCAAGAAACACTGGAGCTGAGCACCATTATATACCAAATAAGCAACACTGGGCATGTCTGCTTTCCTCCCACTCAGTCACCTCAACCACACTGCAAGGTCCCACCATAACAAGTGAATGTTCTTACCTTTCTTTTTAATTTTTGTCGGTTTAGGTGGCTTCATATTGCCAACCACCTTTTCTGCATTGACCTCGGACAACAAACCCTCCTGCTGCTCCTCTTCAAAGTCATACACAGAGACATCCACATCTTTGCCTTCCTCAGTGTAGCGAAGCTTACTCTTTTTGTTTTTCTTTGTTTTTTTGGCTGGTGGCTGATAATCTGGATCCTTTTGCCAATTGGGATCTTCCTGTGGCTGAAGTTCACCTTGTTCCAGTGTCTCCACCTCACCATTTGCACCCACTTTCACTACTTGGAAGCCTTCTGGTAGAGGGAGAGTGTGACAGATCACGGGCTCCCCCTCTTGCAGGCCTCCTTTGGAAACCTCATTTTCATAAGCTCCCTGAAGTTCTTCCACAGATGTGGTGGCAACAGGTACAGTCACTGGTACAGGTACGTGGACCAGCTGAAGCTCACCAAGGTTTATAGGCTGCTCTTCCATATTAACAACCTGAAGTGTTATGATCTGTGTGTCATCCACAGTAGCCTCTGTTTCTTGAGGCACTGCACCTTCCATTACTTCAGTCTTCATTTGAAGAAGAGTTGGATCCAGCTGATCCATCATCACCATCTGCACCCCACTGTTGACATCCTGCACTACTTCACCTCCATCCGCCTGGTTTGGTGGTATATGACAAGCATCATCATCTTGCCCACCTTCGCGGCGTCTTTGATAAGTTTTTCTCTCTTTTCCCTTGATGAAAGTTTCTGATTCCTCCACAATAGCTTCGACTGCCTCACCTTCCATCTCACCTTCCTGCTGTAAAAACAAGAGAATGAATGCCATACACCACCCAGCATATCTAACAACCACAGAAACCCCACAGAGGAACAAGCAGCCCAACTGGAAACACCCAACTCAAGAGCAGCCATGAATCGTGATTATAGTCAGAAAAGAGGAGTTGAGAGCTGTAGGTCTCCACAAGCTCATTACCACTGCAAACCAAGGCAGTCACAGAATGCTTCCTGCAGTGACACAAGTGTACCAGCTTCTTGGAAAGGAAGGAAAGCAAGGAAGAGAGATTAAGTGATATGCATGTTCCCATTTCTCAAAGACCACAAATCTCACCAGCAAGACGCACAGCAGCATTATTCCTTATTGAGCTTGTTTAATCACTTCACATAGCTTAGCAGTACCAGAGGCAGTCTCTGGCTATAAATTTTAAAGGTACAAAAATACCACACACTGCTAAAAGTAAAAAGCCAACCTTAAAAAAATTATTACAGTTGAGAACTGCAGGAAAAAGCACAAGAATTTAAGTCTCACTTGCTTCATGTCAAACAACTACCATTTCCTGTGTGTTTAAACTCCTACGGACAACAAAAATAAGGGCATAAAGAAGTTGGTCAAGTATTGTCTCTTGTAAGCAGCTTGGAGTTCAAGTCCTGCTTCCACCTCTGGGCACCACCAGGCCCTGAGCAGAGCAGAGGATGATGCACAGTGCCCTCCCTCTTTGGTTGAATGAGTCACAGCAGGAGACATGCATCAAGTAACATTTGACTTAAATGTAAACGATGTGGACTCAGAGCTGGTGGAATCGAGTGGTGTCCTGTCATACCTGGGTTAAATCCATCCATGCAGCCATGAGCAAACAACAGTACTGAGGTTCACCATTTTGATGGGCATCAACAGTAACTCTGAAAATAGCTACATACAAGTATAACACTGAGATTTTCTTCCTCCTCAGCCTATCGAGCATTCTTCTCTGCAACTAGGGAAAAATATGGAATTCCTATATTCTCATTCTGCAGGAAGGTTGTTTCAAGAGTAGTAAGCTAAAAGGAATTATCACTCTGCATCTTCTTGCCCAAAGGAAAAGAATAATCTCATAGTAAAGCAGTATTTCGTAAGTTTACCTCTGTTTCAGGTGGTTTACTCTGGAAAAATGAAAGCAGGTTCCCTAACCATGACAAAAGCATTCCCTGCAGCAGGATACCACTTCTCATACCCCTCATTTCAGTATTAAAAAGGCACCAAGGTCGATTTTACTGCTGAAGCAAGTAACAAAAAAAGCCAGTTTCCTTACTAAACCTGTGATGAAGTCCTGATTCCAGTTCCAGATTTGATATGAGACTTTCACATTTTCCCATTAGACTGGCTGGCCTCTCAGACCAGCTAACTGAATTTATTTAATATAAACATTTAATCTCTCTTGTCAACTCAATACATAAAGATCACCATACTGTTTTCAAACATCCATGTTTTATCTTCCATATTCATTTCTGAAACACACAGGCTCATATGCATAACCATGAAACTCATCTGTCAGCCTCCATTAGCTTTAAGAATTACAAGACATGTAATTGCTATTAGAGAGTCCTTGCTTTTCCTCCACTGTCTTTTCTAGTATCCTTCACTTCTGCTGTGAGAATAATAAAGCTCACATTGTTCCTCAGCCTGCTCAGACTGGGGACATCCATTAACGTGCTGCCTTGGTATTTGTTATGTCGTGGGCAGCAGCAGTCTCCAGAGGGCACCAGATACCCAGGAATTCCAACATATGGCTTCGTGCACGCTCCCTGCAGGGATCCAGCCTCTCCTTTCCTTTACCACCCATCAGCTCTTCAAGTCGGAGCAAATCCATATGGACAAACAGCTGAAGTACACGGGATGATGTAAGTCCTGAACACTAGACAGCAGGCAACCAGAACAGAGTCACTCTTTGGCCTACAGCAACTGCAAAACTGTTCTACAATTATATTAAGTATTTGCAGAGACAGAAAAGACTTTTTATGTGACCAAAAGGAAGGACACAGCTAAACAAAATACAAGAATGTGGTAAATGGTCAGGGGGATAACGACTAAATATTTACAATGGAGGGGAAAATGGCAAAAGCCCATCTGCAAAGCTAATGCAATTTTGGTGCTGTGCAGAGGAAGGGAGCAGAGGTCAGCAACCTTGATAAGAAGCATGGACAGCTCTGAGCAGAGATGGGGCTCCCACAAAGACCTTCACATTCACTACCAATATTGAAAGGCTGTAGTCAACTGAAAGCAAGCCAACAGGCCAGAATTTGACAGTGTCCTCTCTGATCCACAGGATGCATGTCTTCCAGGGCAGTAGGAAGGCACCATTTCCAACTCACACACCAGAAAAATCCCATGCTCACCAAGAAACAGGTCACTCACATACTTGTAGACTCTGCCATATGGCTCCTGCTGTCAGGAAAGTTTATCAGCCTAGGAATGCAAGTGTACAGGGAGACCAAGGAAATGCCTGCAGGCAAGATTTGCTCTGCAGGATGCTCAGTGAGGAGGTTGAGAACTGCAGGAACTTCAGTGAGGCGAACCAATGGATTCTTATAACCATTAGGTAAAGAAACAAAGACCCTGCTATACCTCCCAGCTCCCGTGTGGGACTCTTACAGCCGTTCAGCAAAGACTCCAAGATCCCGCTGTCATTCCCAGCTCCCTCTCTTACCCCGGAGTTACCTGGCGCTCGGGGAATCGGGTTACACGGCGGGGCTGGGCTGCCCCCCAGCGGCGAACAACCGCACTGCACCGGGGCCGGGCCTGCCCCTCCGCGTCCCTGCCCGACCCTGCATCCCGACCCTGCAACCTCCGCGTCCCTGCCCGACACTGCATCCCGACCCTGCAACCTCCGCGTCCCTGCCCGACACTGCATCCCGACCCTGCAACCTCCGCGTCCCTGCCCGACACTGCATCCCGACCCTGCAACCTCTGTGTTTGTCACCCACTCTATCCCAACCCTGCAACCTCCGCATCCCTGTCAGCCCCTGCATCCTGACCCTGCAACCTCCGCGTCCCTGTCACCCACTGCATCCTGATCCTGTCACCACCACCGTCCCTGCCTGCCACTGCATCCTAACCCAAACTCCATGGACACCAACACTCAGCATATGGATGAGCATTTACTCCTGCCTATTCCATGATATCCACTATAATCGGTTCCTTTCAGAGAAAGCAAATCGATCTGAAAATGCCTGTTTTTAAACCAAACTCTTTCCATGGGGGAAATGTTCCAATACTCTAAAGGTTATATTAACAACATACTATAAAATAGAGAAATATACAGAAGGAGTCCCAACTGATGTCTTGGCCAACTCAAAAGTCTTGCCAAGGTGCCAAGATTTCTTCAGAACAAAGTGTGGATTTACAAATTTCAAACTTCTCCAGCTGGGGGGGGCACAGGATGGTCCCTAAACTTCAGGAAGGAAAACGGATGGGTTCCTTCCTCTTAAATAAGCTCTCTGTAAAGACTCCATCTCTGCTTCAGGGAGCTTTGCACTGCCTGTCCATGTCACTTCTCAATCACTCTGTCTTAAAGGATTTGCTGCTTTTTACTTACTTTTCTTTTAAAAAACCTTAATCCTCCTTTTTCACAAAGTGAGTTTTACAGGTAAGTTTTATCTTTATTGGAAGGAGTGTCATTTGCTACAACTAAGACCATTATAGCAGAACACTAGGAATAAAACAGCTGAGTTTTGTATACACTTTTCACAATCCTTTATTTCTGGCTTTTATCTCCAGCTCTCTTCCTACCAGTTGCTGATACCTTACACCAACTGCTCCGGTCCACAATCCCTACACCTAAAAAAGGAAAACAAAGCAGCAAGTTAACAGATGATGCAGTAAATCAAGACTGAAGAAACCCAAAGAGAACAGCTTCCACAATAGGAAGAGTGACCAAAGAAAGACCAAAGAACATATGAAATCAACTCCACAATCCCCACGTGGTGGGCTCAAGCCACTCCTTACATTCACACTGGCTCAAGGAGCTGTACCAAGAGCCACCACTGAACAGCTCAGTGCACTGTGACAATCCCATTAGCCAGGGAAACAGTTGTGATGTCCAAACAACACACCTAAGCTTTCTCAAGTAACTGATGGGCAGCTCATCTAGAAAACTGAAGCAAGCAGAAATAAGAAGGGCTATGCATTTGATACAACTGAGACCTCACTCCGATGAAAGGAATGAAAAGGTTGCTTGTGAGAAAGTGATTTAGTGCCAACTGTCCTACTAACTGCAGCACAGGAGAGTCCCAGCCCAGCTACACTCACAGGGATTAATTTCTTCCCAATATCCAACCTAACCCTGCCCTCTGTCAGCTGGAAGCCGTTCCCCCTTGTCCTGTCACTCCATATCTTTGCCTCAAGTCCCTCTCAGTTCTCTTGGAACCCTTTTAGGTACCAGAAGGGAATTGTAGAAACATTAAAAACAACTTGCTGTAGGTGTCAATGCAGAGAGCACAGCCCCAGATACAGGGACGGCTAGTGTCATTGTCTGTTTCTCCAGCTGTGTCATTTATAACAAAGTTACTATCAGAAAGGCATCTGCCTTCCCCTCAGCCCATGTTAAAATCAAGAAACCCTGAACTGCATCAAGGACCAAGTAACAGAACAATACCTGCTTCTGCCAAACAATGCAGAGTCTCAACAAAAACTGTTGGGACACTAAAGCAACTGAAAAGTAGACTTAGTGCTGTAATAGACACTTTACTTGAGGAAAAAACCAAAAAAACTAATAGAGACAATGAGGCCAAATACTAGCTGTCAATAAACTTTTGGCATTCATGAAATAATGACAAGTATCAGCAGCTACATTAGTGCAAGCCAAAAACCTTGCAACATACTCAGACCTTGAAGTCAAGTAAATCCACATACAGATCCCACTCAAAAACTGACATGGCTTTGACACTTACAGATTAGCTACTTACTAAAAATTACACCAGAGTGGAAATAAAGCTTTATGTTAAAACATGAGAGGCATGTTTCTTCAGCTTACCCTGTGAACATTTAAAGGTGAATAGAGGAGTAAACAAAAACTAAGAGTTTACAGCTATGCTGTGTGTCTGCCACTTAAAGCAAAAGGAAGACTTAGAAAAATAAAATATACCCAACAGGGTTTATAGACAACAGACTATATCTTTTTTCCCTGCTTGCAATCCATAAATGTCTGGGTAAGGATTTAAGGGCATTAGAAGATGCAAAGCAACTGCAGGAGTGCTTGGCCATTCTCCTTCCCATCAAGAAACAGCTGTGTCTTTTCCCTGAGAAGCCTCCTGACCAAGCATGGCCAAAGACAAGGCAGTTTAACAGGTAGGCAGCCTTTCCATTTCCTCCAGCAGAGCTTCTCTGATACGAGATGAACATGGCATGAATGTAACTTACTCTAAAGCAAACAGACATATATAAAACAAAGTATTAAGTATTGCCTTTCCTAGTGCTACTCTTATTTACTATTCACTACAATTGCTCCTGATCTCCTGAGCATATCAGTTAGTATCCCTAGACAGGCAACAGAATATAAACTAGGTGGATGTGCAACCACTCCTCAAAGATCCCCTCTCTGGGTTTAGAAAACAATTCTTGCTCTCCACACAGTGTGGCACTAGAACCAAAAAGTCCCAACACAATTTGGCAAGAGGCAGGATTTTGAAGAGCTCTGTGCAGGGCCATGCACCCCAAGCACTGGCAGTTTGATGTCAGCACCCCACAAGCATGGCTATAAATTTTCAACTCGAGGTCATTCTAGGAGTCGTTCTACACTGCAGAGGACAGGCACAGTCAGATCCAAACAGGCCACCTGTGCACACCACATGTAAAACATTGAAGATTTACTACCAACAGGAGAAGCTTCAAAGCTGGGGTAAGTTTCTTTTACTAAGGGATCAGACTCTTTTACTAAGGGATCTTTTACTTGGGATCAGACCCAGGCAGAATGGGTTTAGGAAGGGCAGGTCCTGTCTGACCAACCTGATCTCCTTTTATGACCAGGTGACCCGCCTGGTGGATGAGGGGAAGGCTGTGGGTGTAGTCTACCTCAACTTCAACAAAGCCCTTGACACAATCTCCCATAGCATAGCCCTGAAAAAGCTGCAGCCCATGACTCGGACAGGGGCACTCTCTGCTGGGTTAAGAACTGGCTGGATGGCCCAGAGAGTGGTGGTGAATGGTGCCACATCCAGCTGGGAGCCAGTCACTAGTGGTGTTCCCAAGGGGTCACAGTGCTGGGCCCTGTGCTCTTTGATATCTTTACTGATGACTTGGATGAGGGGATTGAGTGCACCATCAACAAGTTTGCAGATGACACAAAGTTGGGGGGAGTGTCAATCTGCTGGAAGGCAGGAGGGCCCTGCAGAGGGACCCGGACAGGCTGGAGAGATGGGCTGAGTCCAACGGGATGAGGCTTAACAAGGCCAAGTGCTGGTCCTGCACTTTGGCCATACCAATCCCATGCAGAGCTCCAGGCTGGGGACAGAGTGGCTGGAGA
>NW_008661973.1:11955-15046 GCF_000695815.1 Acanthisitta chloris | reverse complement strand
CAGGACCAGGGAGGTGATTCTGCCCCTGTACTCGGCACTGGTGAGGCCACACCTTGAGTACTGTGTACAGTTGTGGGCCCCTCAGTTCAGGAAGGATATTGAGGTGCTGGAGCAGGTCCAGAGAAGAGCAACAAGGCTGGTAAAGGGACTCGAGCACAAGTGCTATGAGGAGAGGCTGAGGGAGCTGGGGGTGTTTAGCCTGGAGAAGAGGAGGCTCAGGGGAGACCCTATCATCCTCTACAACCCCCTGACAGGAGGTTGGAGTCAGGAGGGGATTGGTCTCTTCTCCCAGGCAACCAGCAGTAGGACAAGAGGACAGAGACTCAGGCTCTGCCAGGGGAGGTTTAGGTTGGATATTAGGAAGAGATTTTTTATGGAGAGAGTAGTCAGGCATTGGAATGGGCTGCCCAGGGAGGTGGTGGATTCACCATCCCTGAGGTTTTCAAGATGAGACTGGATGTGGCACTTAGTGCCATGGTCTAGTAACGATGGCAGGGTTGGACTTGATCTTTGGGGCCTCTTCCAACCTGACTGATTCTATGATTCTACTAAGTAATTTTCTCACTCTAAAAGCTTAAAGTTTTCATTTGCCTACTGCATTCAATTCCATATCCACTGGTTATGACTGCTACACCCATCTCCAGCTGTTTTCTCATTTCCTCCTTGTCACTTACAACACTGGCACCAGAAACAAAAGCAATTCAAATATACTACTTCAAGCATTTATTGCAGCATTAAATTTAAAAATGGCAGTCTCATTAATCTACTGTTAAGCAGCTACTCTGAGAAATATTTCAGCTTCTCAGAGAGTAAGTAAAAAGAACAGCAAAAAACCTAGAACAGAAGAGTGAACTTCATCACAGGTTAACAAATGTTTGTGCTTTTCCTGTGTATGAAAAGGAGCCTGTCAAGGTGAAGAGACACCAAGAAATACATAAAAGAGCTACAGGAGTGACAGCTGCAACTGCAAATGTAAAGCTGTAGCAAGATTGCTTCCTCAAGTACTGACCCTGCAAAGGGGCTGGAGAAGACAGCGAGCTCTGGCAGTAGTGGCAGCGATTACCTAACTAATGTGTCTGTGCTGAGGGCTGGTCTCTCTAAATAGGGCAATGAGAAGAGCACATTCTTCCAGAGAGTGATTCAAAGCTTTTAAAGTGGATCCCTACACTAAATTACCATCCAGAGAAACTCACCTTTCCCCCCATTAACCAGATAGGAGACCAGATTTTTAGCTTAACAATTTCATGATGCCTGTAAGACAGGAAAACACAGCACTGGCTGCCCGGACAGCTGCTATCACCTTTTCCCTTCCTTTGCACTGACAGAGTAATTCACTCCCTATAATGAACTCAATCAAGAACTAATTCCAGCCAAAAACTAATGCAGGGAAAAAACAATTAACTACCTAAGAACATGTTTGGTTCCTGATCTGATTCCCCACAAGAATGCTTGGGCAGAGGTAAGGGAGCAGGTCAGGAGTGCCAGAGCCACCTTAACCTGCAGTGACAGCTTAAAGGTGTCAGCAAACCACAGCACCAGCAACCCTGTATTCCATGAGCTAGGGGCCTACACTGAGCTGTGTCCCTCCACTCCCTGCCATCCATCCAGTACACACTGCAGTAAACTGCTTTCCCTCAAGCATCCTGCAGCCCTCTGGGTCACAGCCAGTTTGTAGGCACCTTCCTGTTTAAATTCCAAACAAATTTAACTGTGATCAAACCCACACACTAATATCTTATTCAATTAGCTGAAGTTAGACAGAAGGAAACTCAACTCCATCCTTCCTCAGCTGTTTGCAGAACAAGCTCCCTCTTAATCCCTGCACCTGACAGTAGCAGAAGGCCCCAGAATCATGGCTCTTCCAGAACTAATACTGCTAATTCTGCCATAATAAGCTGCAGCCTACAACAGAGAGAAAAGCAAATACAGTAATGTCAACTGCTTAAAACTTGCATTATGAAGAAAAAAAAGAATATTTTAAAAAATAAATTAACTGCAGTTACTGACAACAAATCCCACACACATTCAAGTTACTTGAGCTAATTTGTAACTCGATGTGGAAAGCCTTGATGAGGGAAGGAAGCTGGTGAAAGCATTTCAGCTTCATTTCTATAAGAACAGTTTTCTCCTTCACATTTGGAGAACTAAAGGTCTGTTGAGAGGCAAGTAGGACAAAATCAGTAAGTATTCTTGTCCTTAAACCTTGTTCCATTTTTCTTTTATTTCTCCTATCAAACATTTTTAAATTTTACTTTTAATTTTTCACTATTTTTTCCAGTAACTGCTATTGCAGTCTCACTAGATGACACAAGGTCTTCAGTCACTCAGAATTCTCTACTACAAGCATGAAAGTGTATATGAAATATTTTCATATCTAACACTTCTTTAAAGCATTTCCCTTTTTAATGTATTAAGGAAGGTATCATGTTTTGCTAACCCAACAGCTCATCTCAGAAGGTCCAACATGCAATTTAATCAGGTGTAAAATACAGAAATATTTACACAATACTTGAAAGTAGCAGTCACAGAGGAATTCCTTTTCAGCTGATGTTAAACTAAACAATCCCTCCCTTTTATACCTCCTCATAATGTAAAAGTGATGAAGGAGCTCACTAAAGGCCACCAGAACACTTGAAGGTATTAAACTGAGAACAGAAAATGAACTCAGGTTACAACAGCCTGTAAAATTCACTGCCACAGAAAGACTAACACTGTAGGTAGATACTGGGAAAGGTTATTAGTTTTATCAACAAGTATTTGTGGTCATTTCTCCTGTCACACATTAATTTAGGCTTTCATTTAGGCTATTGGCAAACTGCTAATAGCAAAAGAAAATGTTTCTTCAAACTCAGACTGAGCAGAGCAGGATTCTTTGGCCACCTGACAGTGTTGCGTGATAGCAAAATGGTAACACCAGCCACTCCCACACCTGAAAAGAGACCTGCGCAACGAGTTTCATGGCATTCTGGAGACTTCATAATAAGCATTTGGATTTTGTTTACCTCTAAGACTTCATCTAGACTAACAAGTATCCAAGAATAAACTTTTTATCTTTGCATGAATACTCATTAAGTAACGATACCCTGCATGG
>NW_008661973.1:9449-11929 GCF_000695815.1 Acanthisitta chloris | reverse complement strand
AATGCTCATCCCTGGGATGGTAACGCGTTCTACCTCATGAACAGCTGCTCATGCAGTAACTATTAGTCACTTCACAAATCACACCCTGATGCACATAAGGAATACTGAAGTTAGTGCTAGTTAACTTAATGTCAGGCTGTCAAATGTAGAGCGGTAGTTTGCTGTTGTTGCAGCAGGGACAGGAAATTCCAGGAGGGTTTTGAAAGCACCTTTGGCAGAAGGGTGGTGAACAAGACAAACTCCCAGAGCCTAAATTAAGACACCCTTGCTTTTGAATCACAGCAAAGTTAAGCTGAATTAATAAGTGCTGGAGCAAAGAGAATCAAACCCAGGTGAATGCTTTAAAGAGACCCTTATGCTGAAATTTTAAGTAGTTCCATCTATTTTAGACACACACCTAATTCATCTGGACTCATATTCCAAATATTCTCATACACCTAGTCCTAAAAGTGCCATCACAATTAACCTTCAAAGCAGATGAAGTAAAAAACCTCAAATATCTCACAAAGGCACTTGACCTTGGAAGAAAAAAACCTTTCCACCAGGACTAAGACCTCATTTTCAAACACACTACCTCCGGCAGAGAGGCCATTGCTGCCTTTAGACTGCCCACTCATTCCCCTCCACAGCACCCCAACCACTCCTCAGGTTAGCACACACACTGCTAAGGCTGCAGCTAACTGGTCAGGAAACTAATCCAGGCCGGAACTCACCCAGCCAAACAGATACTTATTTCCATCCAGACCAGGTCTCTGTGTGCCTAAACACTCAGGCCAGCCAAAAGAGAAGTGTGGCAAGAGGGTTTCTTCCAGCACAGTGTTAAGCTTTATGTTCAGGGATCTACTGCCTCAGCATGGAACACATACCACACTTTAAACCCCTTAATTTACATTTATGTTCTTGATGCTTCTGCACTTCTGCCTGGACTGATTTGTTCTCTTCATGCTGGCTATTCTTCATGCAGCTCTTGAGGTCAGAACACACTCTGGAACAGATGAGTCCTTCTAGTGAAACCACACAAAAGAGAAAGGGGAGGGGGGGAACAAAAGCACTGTTTGAATGTTTAACAGATCATGTGTAGCCCCACACCTCTAATACCAGCAGCATTGGTAACTGCTTGAGGACCCTTTCACTTATCAAAAAAAAGCTGTAAACAAACGAAACAGAGGAGTATTTTAATCAGCTTGAATATTTTTCACCAGGATGACTGAACTCACTGTATAAACTCCTCTGTCTACCTGTTCTCACACTAACATTTACAGTTCTTACAACCTGAAGCTCTGGATGCCTCACATCAGATTAGGAGTGTAATGTGACATTTGAGAGCTGGCTATGCTAGGCCTACTTCAGAAGGCCTTTTTCTCCTGTGCTGTGAAACAGCAAATCATACCATCAAAGGAGATTTCCGTTGTTAAAGAGGTGTAAATTAGAGCAAGTATGACTCCCTACATATTGTCAATGCAGCAAGTACCACTATCAATAAAACAAAATCAGCTCTACCACAATTCTAACCTTGCTACCCCCAGGAGGAGCAGCCTCTGTTCAATGAAGTCAGCCTCGTTACCCTTATCAATTAAGAGCTTAAAATAGTCACATTTTACAGGACTACAATTTACAAGACAGCACATTATTTCTTATCTGTAGTGCTTGTCAGTCCTCAGTGTGCACACGTGCTAAAAACCCTGGGAGTGGTAAGGAAGTCCACAGGAATAATCCTCAAGCAAGGCACATTCTAGCTGCACTCAGTGATGCAGGCCAAGTAGTGCTGGATTTCACACAAGTGCAACATCCTTTGAATTTAAGCACCTTCCCCCTCCTCCTGGTTCTTCTGACATTTATTTAGTACAAGGCACTCAAGGTTGGGTCCTGGCTGCGTTTTTCCCTTGGCAAGACTATTTTTAATTGTTTATCAGCTTCAAAGAGCACTGCTGATAAGCTTGTTGGAGCTGTGGATGCTCAATGGCAGTTAGCTTTAAAAAAAAAAACCCACTTGGAATTGATGCCTTTTTATTTAACACTTACACTGTAAAAATCACCAATGCTAGATACAATCCCTGGCCAGGAAAGGGGATGCTCAGAGGATACACAGGGTGTGCTCTACTGCTAAGGGCATACTAAGACTGCTGATGCAAGCTGCATCCTTGCCAGATTCTGTGCTGTGCAACCCTGGAGAAGACCTACCATTTCCTAAAATTTACAACCTTGTCAATTAACAGAGAACAGCCCTAAAAGTGAAGCACTTCTCCATTCAGAAGACACTTGATACAGAATGAACACCTCCCACTGGAACTCCATCACCTGAGAAGTTTTGTCACACACACCACGACAATAGATCACACTGAATTGAAAGGAAGCATCCTTTTATCTACTATTCTTTTATCCTAACCTTGGTTTTCCTGAAATTTTGAATCAAGAAATAGCTTTCTCCCATTCTTCAAGCCTGATGTGCTTGACAAAGGAATTATCAGTGGAGAGATCTG
>NW_008661973.1:7290-9402 GCF_000695815.1 Acanthisitta chloris | reverse complement strand
GAGAAGCAAACCAGTAACTGCAGCTCTTTTCTACACTAATTCAGAGGAGTTTACAGGGATCTCTGAAGATTAGGACTGATGGGGAGTTAATGCCAGGCACAGCCACCACCCCTCTCTTTATAACATATTGACTCCACTTAAGGAAGTAAGTTACCGAAGCTTTTTACAGAGATGTTTTGAAATAAGCTGCTTGGACACTGCTCAAGGAATATCACCTACTAGCGTACAACCCAACAAGCAAAGCTGCCCAGCACTGCAAACACACATGCCTAAAAAATGAAAGGCATCCTTGTTCTGATCCACTCCATGGGAATGTCCCAGAAGGAAGGAAAGTCACTCCTATCCTCCTTTACTGGAAGGATCATAGCCTACTTCTGTTACAGTAGCTTGTGTATTTCCTGGCATTAAATACCTTGCATGAGTTTACACTCTACGAGATCTTTGACACATGGGCAAGGTCTGGTAAGCTTGAAGGAAAACAGGCATAAGCTGGAAATTGAAAGTGCTCCATGAATCCACTGTTGATCTTAGAACACATGGGAAAAAGCACATCAGAAAGCTGCCACAACAATCAGGTGGCTGGGGGACACCACCTATTTTCAGAGGAATGAAAGTGACACAGTTAGCTGCGAGAAGACCCAGAGGAGATCGTGCTGCTACCTTCAACAGGAGAGCAAGAAGATGAAACCACACCCTTGGAAGCAGACGGTGAAAGGACAAGTGCGACAGGCAAGTTGCAACAACGAGTGGTCAAACATTGGAGTAGGTGGCTCAAAGATGCTGTGGAAACAAAATGACTTTCTAAACACAACCCTAAACGACCTCATCTAACATCGGTGTTGGCCCTGCACTGAGCCAGGGGTTGAACCAAGGCACCACAAGAAGTCTTTTCCAACCCAAGTAATTTTACCAGTCTCCGGTTCTATATAAAATTATGGATATACTTACACTTCAAACATAAAAGTGAGGGTTCTTCCCACCTATGCAGATGTAACTATGATCCTCTTAGGACAGAGGTCTCAGCATTCACTTCCACACAGGTTCTGGAGGACCTGGCACACTTCTGCATGATCTCAAACACTCTCCAGTTCCTCAGCAAGCATGCAGACTTACAGTCACTCTCGGCAATCTACTGGGGACCTACACTTTCAGAGTGGTGAATATCCAAAGCCACCCAGTATTGAAGAGAACAGCATTAGAAGAGCACAGGCATAGCGTATCACTGCTTAGGAGACACAGAACCACATGTGCTATGAAGTCAAAGAGGGGCTGCACAAAGACCTGCATCAGACAAGGCTCTTATAGGAATTTCAGAACAAAAAGGTAGAAGCACACCCAAGGGACCTCACTACTTGTTTTAAATTTGCAGGAGAAAACCCAAGACCCCAAAGAGTAAATCTAAACTAATAAAAAAGAAAAACATATCTTTGAAGAAGTAAATGCTACTGTGTGCTCTCTTCTCCAGAATCTTAACAAGAAGTTGTATCTTGAGTGCCAGAAGGCAGCTGAAAAGTCTCCCTGGCTGCCTGCATGGGACAGCCTTGTTTGAACAGCTCTAGCACGTAACACATGCTACTGACCAACAACTGCACTTCCAACCAGGAAGAGCCAGCCTGATAACACAGCAGGACAAACATTCAATGCTATCTCCAGTCCTATCTCCCTTCGAGTCTGGTGGAGCTGGAGAGAACATCCCTAAGGATTTGTTTGCACAAGCCACTCAAAGCAGATGTCTCCAAAAACATTACAGATGTCATGCCAGGCAAGTGAGACATCTAAATATTTGATAGTCTGCTCCATCATACTGTCATAGAAGCTGACAAATTCTTCTTCATGTAGGTCAAAAGGCTGGTAGAACAGGGAGAGGATGCAGCCTCTTAGACAGGACAAAACTACTTCCACATACACTACAGGAGCAAAGTATAAAGAACTCTAGGCCCATATAATGCTCCAGGTCGCTCAGAGTAGGCAGGAGTCAACAGTAGTCATTTCTCAGCATGAAGGAGAGGACAGCACTAATATGGAAGGTAGGCAAGGATCAAGTAATCAATGAGTACCTTTTGAGTATTCAGTATTGCCACAGAAAGCGATAAATCTCTCTTCAAAGATCAG
>NW_008661973.1:0-7139 GCF_000695815.1 Acanthisitta chloris | reverse complement strand
CTGGATAACACTAACTTCTTCCATCCTCCAAAAAGAAAAGAAAAGAAGAAAGGTTTTATTAATCTGATAAGCTTTGACTGAAACTACTATAGCCTTCCAAAATTTGATTTTTTTTTTCCCAACCTGTAACCTGGAAACTCCTGAAATGTCTCTAAGGGGTTCCCTCACAGTATGTACTGGGAAAGCAAAACTGGAGTTTAGATTGCACCTCCACTGCAAACAGTTCAGCACATAGGAGAAAGCAACTGCTCTAAATGTAGTATTGTTAACTTATGTCACAGAATCACACAACCAAAACCAGAGGGGCATTTTAACTTCAGGAGCATTTTTGTTTTCATTTTAAATCTCCATGTTAGACATTGTTTCAAGGGAACAGCTCTGCAAACCGAATACAAGGAGACAGAAAAACTACACAAGAAGCTAAAGTGATTGGCCAAAAATCACTACTGGTTCTACAGCAGTGAAAGGCTCTTGCAAGAGCCAGTCCAGATCAACCATATCTCTTTCAGCACTAAACAATGAGAGAATTCAATTCCCTGCACAGTGACTTTAAACATACAGCAAAGTTTACTGCTCCATTTCAAAAGAGTAAAAACTGTTTACAAATATCCAAATGTTGCCATTGCTACCTGCATCTCAGCTTGCTCTACTTACCCCAAAATATTTTGGGGTATGTTTCCACAAAGCTTCAAGTCAAACCTGAGAACTACATTTTTTCCCACATCCACTTACATCCAGTAGCTGCCACAAAGCTAATTCAGCACCTAGCATGGCACACACGTGGAAGGAGATGGGGTCATAACAATCCCCATGCAAGTCAGCTTAATTTTCCAGGGAAACCATGACTTTTACCTCACTAAATGCTTTGGTGTTATTCCCAACACAGCAAGAGCTGCAAATTCACTTGTACAGGAAAAAAAATTCTTCTGTCCAAAAAATGTACACAAAAAAAGCCCCACAAGGACAGATCAGTGTTCCTTTAGGCCAACAGTCTGTCTCCAAAAGCCCAAGCAGGAAATGCTGTGTAGGGAGAGTAATCAGTCATGCCTGTGGTTTACCACCCTTATCCCAACACCCAGCCATGGGATTAGGGATCTTAGCCTCTGGACCTACTGATCCCTTTCTGAACCTATAGTGTCCCCACAGTCTCTTACCAAAACAGGTTTTCCACCAGTTGTGGTGTATCCACTCCATTTCTTCCTCCTCCAAGCTACAGGCTCACAACAAAACTCACTGCATCTACCCCAGAAGTTGGCACTGTGTGAGCACTAGGAACCACAGGGCACAACAGCAGCCAGACTGGGCACAGACTGAGCTTCTGCAAAGAACCCAAGTGGCAGCAGCAGTGACACTATTCACCTTCTTACAAACAGCCAGGAGAAAACAGAATTGCCAAATTCAGGCATCAGGTGCTTCTGTTGAAACTACCACCCAGAGGAGCATGTGGATTACATGCAAGTTTGCTCTATAGCTGAGAGCTCTCAAGCTTACATATCCCCCTTTGCACTTTTTAACATAGGGAACATATGAAAAATACTTTAGCTTTCAGCCATCTCCACTGAGAGATGCTTAGTCCACTATCAGGCTATTTATTCAGTGTAACATACTGAAGAGCTCAGGAAGTGTCAAACACTTGTGTCAAGTCTCTACATATGATGCATTATCATAGCTCAAAATTACTGTCTTGTTTACTCCTTCTTCCACAGCTTTATGCTCCCTAGTTTCATTCCTGATTAAGTCAGTATTTTACTCAGCATCCAATTTCAAAGGAGGATCACTGCAGATAAAATAATTCCACACAACACATATAAATGCAACATATAAAATATGACTCAATAAATAATTTTATATAACACAAAGTAACTTCACAGAGCTATGCTTGACTTAGTGGATTCAATAAAATCACCTTGCCTCACCCTCTGAGCATTTTGCATGCTTTGAACTGGGAAGGAGGATTCCTTTGCTGATACAGGCTTGGCACTGACTGGCTGGGCAGCAGCACTGCTGACAAGGTCTCTGGGCTGCTTGGAGCTGGATGTGAGCCAGCAGTGTGCCCTGGCAGCAGAGAAACAACATTTATCCTTCCAACAGCTCCCAGTGCTATAGACACAGAGCAGAATTTAAGTCACAATTTGGACCAAGTATACAGGACACTATCTGGCACACCTCCAGTATCTATCAATACCTGCTTACTTTCCCTGGTTCAGAAGATTTTACTGGCTTGATCGTGTTGTGGATTAATAAGGAAAAGTCTTAAACCCATCTCCGAGCAAAAAGAGGGAATCTGGTTCAAGAGAGGAGGAGCTGCTACCCATCTGTTTGCTTTTGCACAATCACCCTCATTTGATCACCATTCTGACCTCTTAGGAATGACAGTCCTCTATACATACATGAAACTAAAGTTCAGCATCTTGCACCTGCCTGAAGCAACTGTCAGATTTTTTTTCCTTCCATAATCTTGATTCAAAGAGGTTAAGAAATTTAGAAATACACAACTGCTCTTCATACCATAACCTAACAGTTAATCACCTTCCCTGTGAAAAACTGCAGTCTCTCAATTTGAATGTACTGGGCTACAAATTTTTTTGTTTGCCAGCAAGATTAAAACCAGCTCACTAATATCCAGTATTATCTTGTCAGGGACAATTCTGAGGACTCTAATCAAGTCATCTTTTGTTGAGAAGCTGCACTGTAAATTCCTAATGTTTCACTGCATGGCTTTACAGCTTAGTTTTCCACCAAACTGGAAATGAATCTCTTTTGCACATAGTAATTTTTGGGGGTTTTTTTTTTGAGTGCTGAGGCCAGAACCACACAGAGTATTTTGGGAATGCTTCATCCCACCCCACACAGGCGGGAATTGTATCCCTACTCATTCCACTAATGCATTTGAGAACTATATTAGTTTCTTTTTCACAGCATCACCTTGGAAACTCACGTTTATGCTGTTTATCCACTATGACTCCAAAAGGCAGTTCAGCCACTGCTTTCTAGGATACCACGTGCCTTGCTTTAAATTCAGCTAAGTGCCTTGTCCCCGGGGCACAGCTCTGCATGTGGCAGCCTTAGCACACACACCTGACTGCATCTTCTCCACCTGACAACCATGGGGGCTGCCCTAGTGCTCACTGACCACACACGGACCACAAGTTTATCATGCAAAATTTCTTAAAGACATTTTGCACTGACAAAATCATTAAATGAAAACAAATTGTGACAATCAATTACTACCTTTTGCTGAATATACTTGGAAACTATTCACTCTTGCACACCCCTGGACTAATCCTGAACTAAGTGGCATATACTGAACTTCAATACTAATATTCAGTGAGATCCTCAACATCAAAACCTTTGACAAAGTCAAATGATAAGCTCTTGTTTTCTTAAAGCCTTATTGACTAGGATTAATACTTTTCTGTCCTTGTTAACTGAATTCTGTGCTAAGAATAAATGGGAAAGATGGTAACAATGTGAACTACGTATACATCAGCACCAGGCAGAGCTAGTCAAACACCCAAGGCAGCCTGGACAGCTGCACAGCACCAGGTCACTACCTGCCACATTCATCCACTCCATCTCCTCATTAGCCCTTCTGTGACCTCCTGGAATTTCCTTACTGCTCCAAAGTGCACTGACCATAAAATATTCCTTCCAATATTACAGATAGGGATATTCCAGTGCTAAAAAAAATATACTGGCCAGGGCAAATCTCTCACCTCCCAATATGCTCTGGTGGTTGGGGGGTTTGGGTGGTGGTTATGTTAAATTTTATCTTGTGTTTGTATTTCCTTTGTTTTTATGAACCCAAACACAGCACAAAGGAATTTCAGAAGCTTTGAGAACAGCAATCTGATTCTAAATACCTAAAAGAGGGAGTAAGGATTACTATGACATTCCAATTAAGGCAAGCAATATTCTTTATATAATTAGACCAAGCTACTTTCTCTTCTGCTTTACAGATAACCTTTTTTATCTGCTGATGTTTGACACACACAGGCTTCTAATCATGGTGCCTATTAATGCACACAAAGGTGTATTTCACACTCCAAACAACCAGTGATTTGGCTTCTCTTTTGTTAGAATTTGACAAGTTCAATTATATCAACATATATTTCTTCAGATTATGGGGGAAAAAAAAAGTAGTAAACCAAGATTTTCAGTATGAACTAAGCTTACTTAACAGTGTATTTACATTCTGAGTGAAGCTTTTCACTGAAACCCATGAGGCTTTAGAAATTTCATGAGTTTGCAGCTATGGCACAAAAATAAGACGGTGCCAAAAACTGACTGACAACAATATGTATTTGGACATACTACTTGCACTACAGGGTATAAAAGAGATACCCTGCAGTAGCTTGCTGCACTGCTGCCATTGCCCCTCACTGGTGTCACTGGGCAGCCCACCCCTGACTGCACTTGTGTTTTCAAATGCTTCCAAACATTCCTGGCCTCACCTGGTAATACCAGCTCCACACAGCACACTGAAATCTTCCAGCAACTGACAGCAAACAGTGGAACTGAGAGGTCTCTAAACACAAACCCTTACATAAAAAATGCAATTCTAAGTATCTATGACTCAAAACTTCACCTGTAGGGATAGTTAGAGAATAATTCTTCAAGAGTCCATTCTAGCACAGATGTCCCCTAAGTTAGTGCATGTTAGCTCTGCCATTCTCCAAAGCTGTCTCTGTACTACTTCTGTGTTTTCACCTGTTAAAAATCACATTGGAAAGAAATTAAGATTTTGTAGTTTCCAGGTTATATAATACTAAGCGAGGAAAACTTCACTTTAACTTTAATTTACATTGGACACCCAAACTGAGCTGCCCAGTGTACAGTTACCTGAATGTTACCACCACCTGACACATGAAACTCCCTCCCCATCTTGTGTTTCTTCTACTCCTCTTTTCAAGGTTATTCTTCTTAATCAGAAAAAAACAGATCACTCAGCTGAGCAGCAACTATTTAGATTTCATATTAAGTATGGCTAGGATAAGCATATCTCACTTAATTCCTAAATTATGGGTTATTGGGAGAAGTGGGAGAAGCAGCACAACAGGGTGTCTTAAAGGAAATTCAAATATCCTTCAGCACAAAAAACCCAACATTTTCAGCTACAGCCAGGACAGAACAAAGATTCTTTCTAAGTTTCAGCAAAAATCCTGGAAGAACAATAGGCATGTTCTGAACCATTTTTATGAATGCTAAACATAACAAATAAAAAGGGAATTTCCTGGATTTGTGTGCATCTCTAAGACCACAGAGCATTACAGAGCAGCAGAGCTTGATACTGTATTGACATATCACGGTCTAGTACAACAAAGAGTGAACTGGGCATCTGAACTAGAGCCAAATGGATGAACAGGGGTTTACAGTTAAGCAAACAAATCAGTACAGTTCAGTAAGTTAACACAAACAAAATCACCACCAGTCACAGCTTTGGTTTTGCAGCTCCAGTCAGTGTGTGTCCTTACATGTGCAGGTGAAGCAGAGGCTGCTCCTCACCTACACCTATTTCTAGAGCACATACTAATCAGTACCTATAATATATCTAAGCTAGCTAATGTACACAAAAGTGTTCAGACAGAGCAGGAAGAGCTATCCAGGTCAGAGCCCTGCACAGCTTTCTGCTACAAAAGTGATGCAGAATCTGCCCAAGTATGAGGGACCAGAGCAAGGAACAGGCTGGCTCTGCTCCGAAGAGCAGACTGACCCAGTAATGCTCAACATCCGACTCCAAAAAACCTTCCTTACAAAAGCAGGAATTCTTGGACGTGAAGCCCTAAAGGGAGGAGAAGAAATGACATTCTGGAGTCGACTCTATACAGAAATTCCTAAGCGAGTTAGTAATCACATATAATTAGATCCTTCAAGTAAATGCTGTATAGAGACAGGAGTAGCACAGGTCAGGTCCTGGCACCCCCAGACACAGCCCTGGGCCCGCAGCAGGCGGGCACCAACCTGCAGCCACAGAGCTGTGAGGGTGCACACAAATGAGCTATGGATCACAGTCAAGACACAGCCTGCTCACACAGAAAGCAGCTCTGGAAATAGCTCCTTCCCTCAGCAGCGCTGCAGGCACGAGTCACCAGCAAACTTAACGCTGTAGTGACAGTTCCCTGAGCCCTGCCCCAGTGGACGAGGCTCACTGTACTGATTCAGCTCCAGGGCCACCTGAGGCCACGGGAACGTGAGTTTCCCACCTTTTGCTCAGATATTACACGTCAAAAATATCCCCCAAAGTTTCAGGAGTGTTAGTGAAGCCATTCTGTGCATCCCAATAAGCTCCCATGCACAGTGGAGGACATTAACACTGAGCTAACTCTGCACATCCAGGAGAAAACAAAATGGAAGTAAAAAATCTATCAACCTCAGGGAAAAAAAAGTAGCATAAAGGCAAAGCAATGCTGCAATTGCTCCTTCCTTCAGTTCTAATGATGTCTTCTGTACTAAAGCAAAGTGTTAGGGCCTGTTTAAGTAAGAACAGCTTGAACACAACATGGAGCTATTTCTTACACTCAAAGGACTCCTGCAAACTCAACAGGCTCTGCAGAAGCACAATGGAGACCTCGAGACAGCATTTACACACTTCCTGCGCTGAAACAAAATATACATATGCTGGAAGTGGTAAACAGCATTTTAGATGCTTCTAATGACACCCCTGGAGTTTATCACCAGGATTCAGTAAGTGGAAAGAGATGAGGAACAGCCAAGCATGTACTGAAGGGGGGGAAGGCTCGGTAGGAAAATAGGAAGTCACAAACAGGAAAACGAGCTCATTCTCACCAACAGGCAAGTCCTACGGATTACGTTGAAGGATTCACAGATGACAAAACCCTTCCATGGGAGTCATTTCACAAAGCTAAGGCAAGGCCAAATCCCGGACCATATAAATACACACTCTCAAGAAATCTAAAAGTTGATGCAGAGAACAAAAACCAAAGTCTTTGGGCACGGAGCATGTGCGGATTCCTCCTCTGCATCACAAAAAGAATCGGGTTTTGTGCTCTTTCCCCCCCAAGCACCACAGACCCATAGAAGGCAGGGAATAACACGGTGGTTTGCGATGGGATTTCGGGATCCATCCCTGGTCAAGCGCCCGGCCGCGCCGGCCCGGGACGTGCCCCGGGGTTCGGGGC
>NW_008661972.1:0-2614 GCF_000695815.1 Acanthisitta chloris | reverse complement strand
CCCGCGGGAACGGACACACGTGCTCCACGGGGGAAACAGGCCCGGTAGGGCCAGGCGTCAGCTCCTCTGCAGGGTCGCTCTGCATTGAGGCCAGGACGCCGCCAATCCCTGCAGATCGTTCCATTGGACCCTCCAACCCATGCACACCTCCCAACTCCTGCAGACCACTTCATTGGACCCTCCCCAACCTCTTCAGACCCCCTGAACCCCTGCAGACCTTTCCATTGGACCTCCTAAACCATGCACACCTCCCAACTCCTGCAGACCACTCCATTGGACCCTCCCCCACCTCTTCAAATCCATCCATTGGACCCCCCGACCCATGCAAACCTCCCAACTCCTGTGGATCCATCCATTGGACCCCCCAACCCATGCAAACCTCCCAACTCCTGTGGATCCATCCATTGGACCCCCCGACCCATGCAAACCTGGGACTCCTGCAGACCCTTCCACTGGACCTTCCAACCCATGCACACCTCCCAACCCTGGCACATTGGACCCCAATGTGGTATCATTCCCAAATTTACTAAGGGTAGGCTCAATTGCCTCATCCAGATCATCAATACAGATATTGAACAGGATTGGGCCCAATGCTGATCCCTGGGGAACACCACCAGATGTCAGCTGGATGCAACTCCATTCCCCACCACTCTCTGGGCCTGGCTGTCCAGCCAGTTTTTAACCCAGCAGCTGTCCAAGCTGTGGGCTGCAGTTTTTCCAGTGTGTCATGGGAAACAGTGTGAAAGGCTTTGCTGAAGTGCAAGTAGACATATCCACAGCCTTTCCCTCATCCACTAGCAAGTCACCTGGTCTTAAAAGGTGATCAGGTTGGTCAGGCACGACCTGCCTTTCCTGAAACCATGGTGGCTGGGTCTGATCCCTTGGTTGGCCCATAAGTGCTGTTTGATTGCACTCAAGATGATTTGCTCCATAATATTGCCAAGCACCAAGGTCAGGCTGACAAGCAAGGGAGGGGTAGGAAAGGCAAGGCAAGGGAGGAATAGGCAAGAAAAGGGAATGCAAGGCAAGGAAAGGGAAGGCAAGGCAAAAGAGGAATAGCCAAGGCCAGGCAATGGAGTGGTAGGCAAGGCCAAGCAAGGGTGTGGTAGGCAATAAAAGGCAAAGCAAGGGAGGGGTAGGCAAGGCAAGGCAAGAAAGGAACAGGCAATGACAGGCAAGGGAAGAGCAGGCAAGTCAAGGCACAGGAGGAGGAGCCAAGGCAAGAGAGGAGGCAAAGGAGGAGACAAGAGAAGGTAAAGCAAGGGAGAGGTATACAAAGCAAGGTAAGTTTCAGGTGCAGATGTGTTTCAGCTGCAGATGATAGACTACTCATGAGAGGGAAGGGCCAGGAGAACTTTCTATCCTGCCACCTCTGGTGTGGGAGCAATCCTGAAATGTATTCAGTTTGGAGGTAGTATTGGAATTTCCATGTTGGGCTCCTGAAAGTGTTGGAAAGTGCCTTTCCCTGGGATGAAAAGCACATAGCCCTGGTGATTCAGGTGCAGATGATAGGCTGCCCAGGGGAGGGTAAAGGCAGGAAGACCTTTCTGTCCTGGCACCTCTTGTGTGGGAGAATCCTCAAACATACTCAGTTTTGGAGGTGGTACCAGAATTCAGGTGATGGACATGGGACACCATTTAAAATAGCTTTCCACCTTGGAAAGAAAGCACATAGCCCTCCAGTTGCTATCCCAACCTCACAGTGACTTCAGCTCCAGACCCACAAACTTTATTTCACCACCCGCTCTGCTTTTCCAGCTCTGTATCTTCAAACCACCATAAGGTGAAGCTGCTCCTGGTTCTCAGGGCTCCAACTCTTGAGACATTTCAGCTCCAGCCCTACAGTCACTATGCCAGTCCTAGTCACTATCCCAGCCCCACAGTCACTACCCCAGCCTCACAGACCATATTCCAGCCCCACAGTCACTACCCCAGCCTCACAGACCATATTCCAGCCCCACAGTCACTACCCCAGCCTCACAGACCATATTCCAGTCCTACAGTCGCTATCCCAGATTCGCAGAACATATTCCAGCCCCACAGTCACTATCCCAGTCTCACAGACCATATTCCAGCCCTACAATCACTACCCTAGCCCTATAGTTACTATCCCACTACGTCCACCCCCCCAGCCTCACAGATCATATCCCAGCCCTACAGTCACTCTCCCAGTTCACGGACCATATTCCAGTCCCACAGTCACTATCCCAGATTCGCAGAACATATTCCAGCCCCACAGTCGCTATCCCAGTCTCACAGACCATATTCCAGCCCTACAGACACTACCCTAGCCCTATAGTTACTATCCCAACCCCACAGCCACTATCCCAGCCCTACAGTCACTCTCCCAGCCTCACAGATCATATCCCAGCCCTACAGTCACTCTCCCAGTTCACGGACCATATTCCAGTCCCACAGTCACTATCCCAGCCCATCTCCCAGCCCCGCAGTGATTCCAGTTCCAGCCCCACGAGATTCAGTTTCCAGCCCCAGGAGCTTGATTCCCCCGCCAGCTCCGCCGTTTCCCACCCAGTTCCCCATCTTCCCACGGCCGCCGGCTGAAGCTGCTCGCGGTTCTCAGGGCAGCATCGCCGCTCTGGCCGCAGACAGGGAC
>NW_008661971.1:108860-117787 GCF_000695815.1 Acanthisitta chloris | reverse complement strand
AATCTTTTGAGAATGCCACAAAATCTTCATTCCAATTTAAGATAATTAAAACTCATTATGCAAAGATTTTTAACCCAGTTTCACTGGTGCTGGTATACCACACCACATCAAAGAGACACTACCTGTTCAATTCCAGACTTTTCAGACTGATATTCAGCAACACTGAAGAGTAACATCTCCAGGTTAGTATTAAAGTTAGTATTAAAGTTAGCATTAAAGTTAGTATTATATTTATACATAAAAATTCAATATCGTCCAGACCAAACGACAGTATTTGATGCATATACTGTATTTTCCATTTCCCTATGCTGTTAAAAAAGATTAAATTGCCTGGCAGTCCATGAAGATAAACAGCAGTACAGATTATAGAGTATTTTTAAATAAGAAATAGGAGCATGAACAGCATAAAACAAGGAGGTTGTCGGACACCTCTTACAGGCAGTCTTGCCTTTGCCCGTGTTCTCTGCATAAACAAAGATGATCTGATATTTATTACTTAATTTCTTCTACTTACTAGAAAATGGAGACAGTTTGCCTTTCTAAAACATTTAACTGACTAAATTTAAGTCACTTGCAATTGCTGTTGCTTGTAATGTATTGAGAAACTACAAATTGTCATCTGTACATACAATATTGAGAAAAAAAACAAGTAGAAGAGCAGCATATCAGGCACCATGTGATAATGAAAGACACTTCAGCTTCTACTCTGCAGCTAAAAGGCAGGAGAAGTTGCAGGCTGATTTGTTTTGGGTGAAACTTCTTTCTTTTCCATTCACAGGATACAAGGTCCTGAGCAGAGAGACATAAGCAGAATTTTGTAACCCCCATGGCCAAAGAAACCTTGGCCTGTGCCTGACAAGAGCTGCAGCTCTTTTCTTGCAAGTTTGTTCTTGGTCTGTGCTTGTCACAGATTAGTGGTTGTGCCCTAGACCCCCAGAGATAAGATACCCAGCTGTCTTCTGCAGTGCAGAGTGAAATAGTGGTTTTATGGATTTTTCATTGGTTTAAGAGTCAGGATTAAATTTAACAACCTTTTAACAGTGGCACAAATCATGTCAAAGGCAGAGGTTTACTCTAATAACATCCTTTTAAAAATGCAATCAAATTCTAAGATTATTGATTACAGTGTCCAGAATATGCTCAGTACAAAGTCAAAGATAAAACACTGCCAAAGAAAAATGCCAGAATCAAATCCTGTCCACTTGGAATGGAGAGTGAAGGAAATTTCAGTCCTCTTTATTCAGCTTTTGAGGCTTGCTTATATTCCTTTCAGGCCTGGGTACTATACTTCCCTCTTGGCCGTGTGTGCCTGGCACTCAGACCTGGTGTGGCTGCTGGTATGAGAAAATGGTCCTGGGATTGCTTCAGACATTGCTGCAGACATTTTGGAGGTTATGATTTTCATAAAGCAAGCTCATGAACAGTAAGAATTGCTGGTGTTATTGTCACTGGTGAACTGCCCTGCGAAAACAGCGTGTTAGATAAACCCTCAACAACTGGAAACAGTAACTGAAGTTGCTGAGCTTTGTTAGCAGCCATCCCAAATAAATGGGAATCATTCCGTTCCCATCTGCCATCGTAGCCAGTAAGAACTTCCAATGCAATGTTTAATTTCTAGGCAAGATCTTTATCATAACAATTTACAAGTAGGACTTCCTATCAGAGACTCGACTTCCCCTGCAACTATGTTCAGTCCTCAGCACACTGTCTTAATTTATAGATGAAGTTGCAGAAGCAGAAATTGCCAGATTATCCTGTGTAAAGGGAAGATTTCAGTGAGTACTTTGAATTGATCACAAGTGGTAAGATAAAGGCAAAGGTAAAGGTAAAACTGCTGCATAGGACATAAAGGACATCTGTATGATCATCTATGATGCTACCAGATCAAGAACTTCATTTTCAGAGGGTCTCACTACAATTTTTTTTCCTCACAGATACTGGAAGTTCAGGCTACCTTAACATTTTTGCACTGATCTTATGAGAATATGTATTTCAAGTTTTATGCCCCAAGACCTGACCTGTGGTGATGAAAGGTGTAATGTTGGCTCAAGGGTCTGAAAACCACTGAATGTGCTGCTTGCACAGATTTAAGTGGCAAGCTTACTCAGGTCTTAGCAACAGGTATTCTGCATGTAAAAATATTTCCAGGCATATGGATTTTGGGTATAAATTTATGATTTATTAGCATTTGATTCATTCTTCAAGAAGAAATGTTATCTTCACAAGGAAAATGGAACAATGGAGAGAAGGGAGTTTCGGGAATTGAAACAGAAGCTGCATGCAAAACTAAGAAGGAAAACAGAAGCCAGATATAGAATTTTCTTCTGGGATCATGAACCCTTCCCTGGAATTCGATCCAAGAATCCATATCACCTACATGTCAGTGGAGATCTGCAGATTTGCAGGGATTTCAGTGAGAAGTTACATAAATAAAAGGATCCTCTTGCAGGAACAGGCTGGAGGCTAGAAGAGCTCCCATGATACTCATATATCTAATTAAGAACAGGAGATTGGAAGGGACTCATGGGTCATTGAGTTCAGTCCCTTGTTTTTGCAGGCAACCATACCATATAATCTTTTTCATATGCCGCTCAGGCTCTGCTTATAATCAATTAGATTTTTTAATTTTTTTTTTAGTTTTGGGAGTTGGGGGTTTTTTGATGGGTTTTTTTGCTCTTGGTACACTTAGAGGAAAGCTGTCATAGATTCTCATTTCTTTCAGAATTAGAAGCATTCTAAAATCCAGAATAACTGTACACAAATAGTTAATTTCCATCTGTTCTTGTGTCAGCATTTCTCCTAGTTTAAAGAGCACTTTTTCTAATGTATTTATAGAATACAATCATATCCCCCTTTTTGTTTTGCCTGACCATGCTGGCTAAGTTTTCTTATTCTCCCTTATAAGATCCTTCAAATCCTGGACAATCTGAACACTTTTTTTTACACCTGTTTCTTTTTTAATTAAGATTTCTTAAGTAACAGTTAATCTGGCTGTACCCAGTATTCCTGATGAAAACCATCAGTCACAATATTTCCCAATAATGTTTTTGGAAATATCTTGAACTGAAGCAGCATGATGCATTTAAGCCCTTTTCTGTCAGACATACTAAATGAAAATTTCGGAAAAAGTCCCACTGCCTTCGGAGGGTGAACCCTGTCTGTTCTGTGTTTTTGAATATCCAGATGTCATTTTCCAGTAAAAATAAAATTTTTCACAACTACTAAAATTTTTGATAATAAAAAAAGCTATCCATATGTATTTGCAAACATTTCTGTAATGAAAAGCAGGTAGTACTTGTAACCAGCACTGGAATGAGAGTTTTCTGAGAATGCATGTTAAGTGGGTTGAATTCAAAAACAACAGTATTTTCAGATTATCCGAGCAATAAATTATTTGACCAGCATTTATAACAATATATACAGAATATTTATCACAAGTAAGAATTAAAAAAACTCCCTGTAGCTCACATGAAAGAATTCAGATTTATCTCACTGTTGGATGCTATATTTGGCATGAACTCCAAATTTGCAACAGGGTGGAGAATTTGATCAAAAGATCCAGAAAATTTATATGGGTAGCCAAAGCCAATCTGTTTGGCAAAACATACAAATGATGTTTCTCTTGCATGGCTTTGGTATTTTGGAAAACTTGCAATATCAAAGAAAAAGTTTGTATCCGGTGCACTGGAAGCAGCAAGCCATAAAAGAAGTATTTTCTGAAGGAATAAGTAAGTATAGAAGAAGTAGGATTTAAGGCTGCAAAGAATCTCTTTTAATACACTCATACTACAGATTCTAGAATTTAAAAATTGTGCCTGCATCTGCTACACTGATCACCCTTTCAAATGTGACAGCTGATATTTTGTACTAACTTGATACACCCTAAAGTGATATACTCTTCTGATTCTTCTGAGAACTATGCTCTTTGGAATATGTGCTAAGCTGAGGCACCTGAAAGCACTAATGACACCTTAAAAAGTTGCTAAGCATGGTTAATATCTTCATATAAAAACAAATACCTTCATATATGAATCAAACAGTATTTCCCAGTCAAGAACAATGAAAGAATTATCCAGCCACAGAATGCTGGTAATGATGAACTCTCATTTATAAGAATTTTTCTTTTTCAACCAGCAGCAACCTGCAGGGTTAGAACATGGACTTAATTGACTTGTATCATTTTTATGGCCAACTCATGCTTCCAGAGTAATGCCACTAAGTATACTGTAAATCAGGACTGGTCCTGAAGAAGCTGGAAGTCTCACCACATTTCCTTCTTGGACAGTCACCCTGTTTAATCAATAGGCAGGATTAAAAGCTTCACACTTCCTTCTTAAATCAAGCTGCTATTTGGTATTGGTGCAGTTGCCAATGCTGACTAACATTTCTGTCAGCTGGGGAGATTGTCTGCTTAACTGCAGTGGTGCTCTCTTGATCCTGGGAAGGTGCTGAGGTAAATTAGCTGTCAAGATAAAATAAACATGCTTTCAACAAAGAGGGATTGACAGTTTCGGATCTTATTACTATGTTTTCACTGCAATTACCAATATTGCAAGACATGAAATTACCAGCATTTCCAACATGTAAAAAGGAAGGATATGCAGACATATGATTATTGTCAAGTATCAGACACTGTAAAAAATAATACCAAGGAACCCATTTTAATGCTATTACTGAAAGTCATATGGAATTCAACTAAGTCTATTCCTTCTCTAAAGTCTTTTTCTAAAGTGTGGCTGAACTGGGAGGATTGGGAAGGTGACAGCCTACTGCCTTTGTCCTGGCTGCTGGTGTGTCTCAGCACAGCTTTGATTTAAAGCAAGCCAGCTCTAACCCCAGCTTTCAGGCACTGGGCAGTGAAAGCAGAACAAATAGTTTCAGCTACAGCTTATCCAGGAACTCAAAAGGAATGAGTTATGCTGTCAGTGAAAACTGCTCGAGCCAAACAAATTTAATTTTTCATCTGTATTTGAATGCAGACATGCACAAACTTGGCACACAGAAGGCACAGGAAGTGTATGTTATTTCATGAATTTATCGTCGGCAGTAGCAGCAAGATACTCCTAAATGTAATTTGTGAGTACATTAAATACAATCCAGCACTTGACCAGAACTGGACCGAAAGGTAGAATGATATAAAAGTAATCAGTAGTACCCTTCTCCCCCTCCTTGAAGTCTGATTTCAGTGGGATCACAGTTAAGCCAGTCCATGGCATAGTTGAAATCTGTCGTAAGATTCAGATCTGTCTGCATTAGTCATGGATCTCTCTGGCTTCCTTCTTTCCTCCTCTTCTGTGCCCACCCTGTCAGACCTTGTGTTACTGTTCCAAAGGTGCTTCTGCTTTAAAAAATGACCTCTGGGGTCTGTTTGCTTTTCCACAGGCATGATTCTTACTGCCATCAAATCCTCCAAATCCAGCAGAACAGAACTGAATCTCTGAGGAGCCAAAGAATACTCCAGAATTTCCATGGTTCCCTGAAGCAAGCACCAGAGCACAGCAAAGAAACAAATCTCTTCCCAAAAGAACTGGCCAAGGAAGGGAAACCTAAATAGCACAACATGTCAGAAGACTCAAGAATCTGTAGAAATTGCACTTTGGGAAGGAAGAGGGGCAAGAGGAACAAACTACTTCCTAGCATGATGATTAGAGATACGCACTAAGGAGAAGGGAGGGCTTGATGCTCGCATGAGTTAATAAGCTCTGATTAAAAAACTTGGATGTACAGTCAAATTAAGCCTCTGATTGGGTCTATCCATTTGTATCTACAGCTGTACATTGATGTTGCATCAGTTTAGCATAGCTATCCAGTGGAAACTATGCTGCACTGCAATAATAAACAAGAAAAGCCACTTAGTTGTACAGCCACTTGGGCCAACGGTGCCAATTCCTACTCAGAAATAAATAGGCTGATTTTGCATGGTGGATGTGCATAATTTGAATATTAACAGGTCATATCTCACACTTCATATGGCTGTAAAAGTAATGTTATTCATTTCTTTAGGGTGCTATGTCATTTGATTAAAGAAAAAAATGCATTTTCATTCTATTTATATAATGAATAATGCTGGTACACTGAGTAGCATTAAACAAAGAATGAAATTATTCTCAGACCAAAAATAATGAGCTAGGGCTTCCTTTTTGCTGAAAATGATCTCTTGATGCCAAATGCTTCACATCTGAAATAATGGCTTAAATCTTGGCTGAGCTTACTAGGTAAGTCTTTTCTCATAATCTCTTCACAATGTATTTTCAATCAATCCATTTATCCTATTAAAATTTCACATGTAATTACTAGACCAGGTATTTGATTTTGGCTTATGGACAAACTAGAGCATAACCAGAGTGACAAAATTCAAGATTTGGTTCTGGACTTCTCTTAAAACTCATTGTGTGGGTGCATTTGAATTAAGGGGTTTGCTTTGGCACCTCCTTCTACTTTTTCTTACTTTTTAAAAATCAATTGTCTTGCTTGTTTCATTTTAAAGTCACTTTGCTACTTTTATTTTTGTAGGCACAGGGTAAAGCAAGAAGGAAATTAAATACTGTCAGAAATAATGAGGGATGCAATCAAAGACTGTAATGAGGAAAAAAATGAAAAACCTATTTTTCAGTCTGAGAAAGCCAGACTTCCTCTTCCCTTTCACATTTAAACTGAAAATATCTGTTAGGTGGATAATTTGGTTAATGTCAGTTACCAAAAACAGCTGAGTACTGCATGCAATAAAATAATGAATGTAGTGTAAAGCTGTCTCCCATAGAAAAGAATGAGCAAACCCCTTATTTCACTTTAGCTCTTAAAACAGGACTTATGTAAAATTCAAAGGGTACATCAGTTTGTGGGAATCTTTCAATTGCTGTCTATTTCCTTCCAAAAAAAATCTTATTTCTTTCCTTTCTCGTTTATAATTTAACCAGCAAATTATCTTCAACTTCAGAGAGACACATGAACATCAAAGCTAGAGTTTGCAACTGTAGGTAACATCATTGCAATAATAAAAACATAGTGTATTGGAGGTATTAACCTGGAAGAGAAGTGGTTGTATCAGTGAGCTCTCATACTGATCTAAGAACTCCTGATCAAGGCTGCACAGATACCTTTTGCAATTGTTAGCATAACACTACAGCATAACACTCTAAAACAATGCATGCCTTCAGTTTTTAGCATATCAAAAGGCATGATGTGTTTAATTTAATTTAGTTTTGGTCTAATGAAAGGGACTTTTTGAATGACAATGGTTTTGAAAACTCCCAAGTATTTAATTGGCCTTTTTTTTCTATCTGAAATGCTTTGTTTCAAAGTGTTTGATTTACAAAACTTCAGAAATAAGAGACTACCATTTTTATGTCTCTCTTCTCTAGAGATTTTTTTTGACCAGAAAACTGTACCCATACTAGCATATATTTATGAAATGTTTTCTTTCACAGTTTTTTTGTGAGCGAATCTCTGACCAAGATGTTTGTCCAGTTCTGCTCCAATTTCACTTACTCCTTTCTGTAGACACACAGTATCAAAGTGTAAATCTTTAGACCCGAAAGCCATTCAGGAGTGCCAAAATGAAAGGATTCCACTCAAAAACTTGACAAGTCACTTGCCTCTCCCAAACTTGTGTCTAATGGGGCAAATATTTGCTCTGCTGCATCACACACAGGGTTTGAATAGGCACTTTGGATCTGCAGCACCAGACTGAGAAGTGGTAAGCTCTCAGAGAAGTTAGATAGAACCATAGAATAGAATCATAGAAACATTTACATTGGAAAAGACCTTTTTATGATCATTGAGTCCAACTGTTAACCCAGCACTGTATTGCCTTTGGCAGATTTCAAAGTCTCTGCTCCCAGAGAAAGCATACAATGAAGGAGAAATTTTGAAAGACAGCAAGAATTAGGTTCCTATGTGTCATTTATGCATTTAAAGAGCTGTTACATTCACACCATGCCCTGCTACATTTCTAATACTGGAATCAAACAGTTAATGGCACGGTATTTTGTAACTGTAGCCACCTCAGAACAAAACAGAAATCTAGTTATACTCATTGTTACCACATGCCTTTTACTTTCTTGGACAAAACTGTCTAATGAAAAAAACTTGTGTTTCAATTAACTGGTGCTCTCTCCATGGCTACTAGCATTAAGCTGAATATACCACCACTGCTTTATCTTCAGCTTCATTCATCCAGCAGACACTGGAGTGAAAAATGCTGATTCCATTTGCTCTGACATGACTCCTACCTTCAAGCTAGACCTCTGAAAACATTCTGTCCTCCTCCTGCACTGAACAGACAATTTATGTGCAGACTCTGTAAATGTTACCCAGTAAAACCAAGGTGATAATTTGTTTCATTTAGGTAGGATTTTTAAAATAAATTAGCTGGTTTTGGAACACAAACACCATTGACTTTCACTGGGATTGAGACTAAAAGGCATTTTGATGAATCCCACCTTGAATATTTTTTTCTGCTATGTTACAAAGTAATTTTGAACATTTTGAGGGAAGGGAGGAGAAATGCAGGTATTAAAACAAACAAACAAAGTAACAAAAGCCCCAGGAGATTTTTAAACAAAGTAAGCTGCTTTTGAAATAGCTATTCTGAACAATTATTTATTTGAAAGTTTTTTAATAATACATTCAAAAGATATCATTTATATGTGTCTCCTTCCAGTTCTAAGAGAAAAAAATCACAACACCCACCAAAATCAGTCCACCAGAGATGGTAGGGATTGCGTGAGCTAAAGACATTTTCCCTTCCTGGCAAGGTGGTTGCATGATTTGGTAAATGCACACAGAGTGTTTCTTCCAGTGTTTGTCTCCTTGCTGGCAGAAAACACTCAATGCCCTACCCATGCTTTTGGTGGAGGCTGATTCCCTTGTAGCATAATGCTCTAGTGATGACTTCCAACTGCTGAGAGCTCCCCAGGGAAGATACT
>NW_008661971.1:82449-108841 GCF_000695815.1 Acanthisitta chloris | reverse complement strand
CCTGCTTCGGTTTGTAATCAGTTTTCAGGTCAGTGACAGCCCTGATCTACTTTATTAATTGGTTAAAAAGTAAAATAAAAAACAAACATTCAGACAAACAAACGAGCAAAAAACCCCTCACACCACAAAAAAAGCAGCCAACCAAAAAACCCCCAGCAAATCTCGAAGTTAATTCCACTAGCATCACTTGCCATCTATGAGGGGGTTTTTTGTGAGGTTTTGATGCATTTTGCATGTTATTGACATCATACAGCTGGTCTAGGCAAAGGCAAAAACCTCCACCTTTGGCTTGTTTAACATTTTAACTTCTTTGTTAAAAAGGGAATGATATTTATGCCCAAATCAGGACATTGCTGAATCTAAAGATAACATCTGTAGGAAATTTAGCTGGAAAGTAGCATGTGTCTATCAGAAAATGAGTAATTTGTAATAAATTTTGTTGGCAGCAGCTCAGACAGACACACATTCTACATTGTAATATAACAGTATTCAAACATGGAATAAATTATTCAAAGTTGCAATGTGTGTGCACCCCTCCTTGGATAATGGAATCTCCTTTGTAATCAGTGGGTTTAAGTCCTCTATATCCCATTCACACCTTCATTAATTGACTCTACTGATTGCTTACATATGTGAGAAAATGATTGTAAATATGAGGGCTGCACTACTCGTTTCCATGTTTCACACTTTACACATGCAGCAGCCTGACACTGTACTGTTGCTGCTGAATGCTTACTTGTGCAGTTCCTCAAAATAGCATGCTCTGACAGACAGCAGGGTTTGTCTATCTTTCCTTCCACAAGTGGGAAAGGGCTGCAGATGCTGTTCCTGCAAAGCTACAGGTTATAGGAAATCTAACCCTAAAAGGTAAAGAGAATCCAAGCAAAGAAATTTTGTGTCCACTTGGACCTTTCAAAAACAAAGTTTCTATGTGAGATTGAGCAATTAGTCCAAAGAATAGTTTTGTTCCTATTTTTAAGGTTAACTTTGCTGATATGCAGGGACTACACAAAGTCCAGTAACAGGCAACTCCATCACCTCCAGTATTTTGCGAAGAGAAATCTAAATGCTGGCTCTCTTCTTATTTCAATCACTAGCTAACAATAAGTTCCTTCTTCTGTGTAACAAGATCCTTCCCCTCACCTTTCCCCAACCACAAGAAAATAGTGTCTGGGAGGTGGGTGTTTTGGATTTTATTTCATTCTGTGGCAAATCCCTGAAGGAGAAGAGTGCAATTGCTGTGCTTGTAGATATTTAGATTACTAAATCTGTCAAGATTTTAAACTTCCCAGGGGATGGTTTGTTTCATATTACTGGTCTTTTTGTACAAGGCAAAGAACAGAGAGGACATGATCTAGCTTAAGGATTCCAGGCATTACTGTAAAAAAAAAAATCAAATATAAATCTCACCTTTGCCACTGACACGTGTCCATTTTGAGGATGCATCCGTTGTGAAAGATTCCAGAATAAGCAACAGCTGCAACCTCTGCCCATTGAGGGCTTAGAACTTGACATTTGACAGACAGACAGTGATCAAAACAATGGAATGAAAGAGTTACAGCACCCGGTGTTGTTCAGTGGACCAGCTGCTGTTCCCATGTGAGTAAACAGCAATAAGGCCAACAAGCCCTAAATGGTGCTGCTTCCTTCCACCAGAGACCTTGGGAAGGAATCCTACTAATGGTGAGAGGACCAAGCACAGCCAGAATATGGTTGGGAAGAAGCTTGATATGTCACTGAGATGTTCCTATCTGATATTCCCTTCTTACTCTATGTATACAGACAACTAGACAGAAGAAAAATCTACAGCAGCCATACAAAACTCAGAATTTGATTTTAACAGACAATTATTAGCCCTAAGTGCTCAATAAACATTATTAGATATAATTCCACTGATAATTCTCAGAATCTTTTTCCTCTCACAACAGATATCCTTTCAATCTTTTTTTTTTAAACATTTTTTTCTTTTTGCCTGAAGTTCTCGTGTTTGGTCTGCAGCCAGAGGAAATTATTTTGGGAAAGTGTGAGGCCACTTGGAAAAGAGATCCCTGGGAAAGTGAACTAAAAAAAAAAAAAAAGACGTGTTGTCACTTGTCACTTTAGAAAAAAGAGTGCTTTCCCTCCCCCTTTTCTTGCACACAAGCATAGCTTCAAAATCTATGTTGGAAGACAAACTCTAATAATTACCTTTTTTATTATGTAAGAATGCACAGGATTTTCTCTGATAAGAAAAACACAACCTTTGGAGATGATCACCAAACAATCCAGACTACAACTTATCCATCATGGATGTCTCAGCACCTACCTACCATGTCACTCCTGTATATATAATTAATTTAGTATTAACATCACAGATGTTTATACCTACCATGTCACTCCTGTATATATAGTTGATTTAGTATTAACATCACAGATGTTTTCACTCACATAATTTATTATGCATGGGAACAGCCTGCATTAATATCCAGTTATCAAATCAACAGAACTTCCCAGGGAAAGACCTCTTCTACATCTATCATACTCTTGCAATTCTATCACACAAGACAAAGTTCCACAATCTGTACAACCCAATTTTTTTTAAAACAGGGGACAAAAGGAATCACTTGTGCCTGGAAAGTATTTGCAATTTCTCAGACTAAACACACAGGCCTTATATCACATATCTGCCCCTAGCATATGTAGCACAGTTTCAGCTACAGTCACATGCAGTGTAATTCAAATTTACCTTGACTGTGCAAGGTATCTGCTTTCAAGAACCATCTAAAGATTTAAGTGCCACTCAGTCCTCTCCAGGTTTTTATAAACAATGTGCCTAGAAAACCTTCCTTGGCAGGCTATTTAAGAGCAACAAGGGAAAAAGTGAGGAGTATTTACATTTCTTACTTAAAAGACATGGACTGACCAGTTAGTCTTCCTGCAAGAAGGATCATCCTGATGCCTTCACTTGCTGGCATCTCTGGCATTCAGACACAAAGAAAAGGTCATATTTTCCCTCTAATCATTTGCAACAATTTGTTGTTCTGGGGCTAGGGAATTGTAGCTCAGCACAGATGAGGAAATCAGGCTTTTAGGGACATAGACAAAATCTCTGACATGAAAGGGAATTCAGTGCTGGCAAGGAAAGATGAAGGTACAAGATAGACATAGGCATATAAGCACCTTACTCTTTCTACCATTTTCCCTGCACATGTCAGAAGGATAAAACAAAGAACATTTCCAAGTCCCCTGAGGTGGTTCCCTAGTTACAGGTGTACATCCTCCCACTGCTCAGAGGTGCCAAACTGAACAAGCCAATACAGCAGGGCAATAAGTAGGGGAAGGCTGCCCTGTTATCCCCAGTCCCCCAGCAACTGGGACACACAGTTCTGGGACACAAGACTCAGTGAGAAGCCAGGGTACACTCAAAGGAGTGTAAAGCACTGTTTATTTGTCACTGTGCCATAATGTTGCATCATCCCCCCTACTAACAATCTTATATTGCCCTTAAATATAATTCCTTTACATGTTGTGGTCCAGACTCAACAATGAACATCCATATCTAGGTGTAACTGCACTACAGTTGTGTAAGGAAGTTCAAGTATTTTTCTCTCTTCTAAATACTCATTGGTTTAACTATATTTTCAGTGTCATTTTCATTACTGTAATGATTCTATAAACACATTTTTAAGATTCTAGCCAGGGCTTCTCTTACACTAAGTGCTTGCATGTGTATATTTTTGTGTATGCTTGTTTTTATAATAAACTTTCCAGTGTACTGTTCTTTCTGACTGCCTGATGGTCAGGAATGACTGTCCTGCACGAAGATTTTTCCTCTACAAGGCTTTTCAGTAATATACAAAGTTATATCCTGATGAATTAATTCACTTAGTGTTTGTTTTGTCAGCTAATCCCCTATTTTAATCAGGCCTCTGTACACATCACTGTGCACACATAATAAACTTCAGGTTGAAGTCAGAGTACATGTCACAGGCCATTTCACACACCTGCAATTACAAATGTGATCAGGTACATGATCATAACTTACCTCTGGTTAACAGACCAGGATATTTCACCCAGACAGCAGTAGATATTTTGTGAAGGCCACAGATTATTATCTAGGAAAAAAGACAGATGAGAGGGGTTATGGCAGCAGTCCATAAAATCATAACTGTTACAGGGAACTTACAAGGCTGTTGTTCAAATTCAGGTTCTTTGGGTGGCTATGGTAGTAATAGGAAAAGTTAAAAGCATTTGGAAAAACCCAAATCTGTGTCAGACATACATGCACAATGTACTAGAAGCTCTCTGGAGAAAACTGATTAGCTTCTGCACAGTCACAACACAGAAATGCTTTTTTGCAGCTCTTTTCACTTGGGGATAAGTGAGACTCCACACAACAGGTGGCATTACAGAATTAGACTCAAGTCTTTAACTGGTGCAAACAGAACTTGACTTTTGAGAAAGATCTTAAAAAAATGTATGAGGCAGTTAGCAGCAAAGGGTGCAAGAAGAGAGCTATATTGCAATAGCTGTATTTGAGATCATTTAAAAACAAGAATGGCAAAATACATCTCATTGTCTAATTTATGTCTTGAAAATAGTTGCACAAAACCAATATATAAATAAAATATATTTGGGAAGTCGTGTTGTAGACCTGGGCACATAGGATCAGGTTTGGCCCATATCTCCATGGTGCTTTTTAACAAGAATTTTTCCCATTTTTTCACCCATTTAATCACTATTTCAGACATTTTAGGAAGTTAGTTCAGATTTTACTCCACTGAGTATAATAGCAAATGCAACATTTTGTTTGTGTTCTCAGGTAGCAAAAGGTACCTTTGTGATTCATACAAGAGAGAAAATAACAGCAGAAAAAATGATGAGGGGGGAAGACAGACAAGGAGGGAGGAACTTAGAGAAAGTAAAAAAGCAACAAGTAGAAGAACAGATCATTGGAATTACCAGCCTTTTTCCTAGTATTTATTCAGTTCTCTCTTAACTGTGGATTCTAGACTTAGTGTTACTTCCATTTCTATATGATGATTTATTCCTCATCTTCCTCTTTGCAGGTTGTACGAAAAATTCTTCCTCTCTGGGAAGAATTGTTAAGGAAATAACTGCCCTTCTAGCCTTTCAAACTATCTAGAACTGTGATTTTCAGTTATGGCCTCCATCACATGGTCAGTAATAAGCTAGATTTGTGCTTTGCCCATTGGTGGTCCTGAAAAGCCAACAGCATTCAATGCTCTCTCTTTGGCCTTCCTTTATTCCCTTTGCAGAGGCACCTTCTGGGTGCTGTGGATCAGGTTCAATCTCACAAACCTGACATGCAACCCCCTCTGTATGGCCTGCATGTTCCCCTTAGGCCATGGTAATTCTTCTGAACACTTGCAATACAGAAGAACAGTCCCCAACAACACATGTGCAGCCCAAATCTCTCTTCTCAATGACTGATCGTTGCTTATTTAACTGTATTAACACTAATTTCCTTTACTAGCCATTTCCTTGTGAGTACATACCACCTCTCCCTAATAAAATGTCAAAGAATCAGTTTTAAGTCAATAGAAAATTGAATTACAGATACAATTGGAAGTTCAAATATATTTGCAAATAAATGAAGTTTGAACATGGGTTGAGATTGAGATTACTCCAGAGTAATGTCTAAATTTATGATGTAAACAAAGGTACAACAAGTTTTACTGTTTCAAAAGTGGTTCCCTTGCTGATGTCTGATTACTTTGATACTGAGCAAGCAACAGACAAACCATCAGAGAGTTCAATTAAACAGAAATGGCTAATGTACATTGCTCTGCTAAGAGATCTCTACAAGCATCACATACATGCAGACAGTAACTCTGAACTGCAGCAGTTAACCATTTACTTTATTCTACAAATTAAGAGAGTATTGGATGATGATTCAGAAACAAACAGAGTTACTTTTAAGAAAAAATTAATTGATTACTAACTTCTGATACTGGTCCTGATTTCCCATTTTATACCTGTATGCCTCACAATTAGGGTATTAATGTCATACATGAAAAGCCTAGTTTTACAGTACCCCACTCATCTACTGGGAGTCTTGACATTAGCCAAGACACAGGACTTGTATACCAAGCCTGCCTTCTTCTCTTACTAAAAGCAGCAATCTACCATCCTTATAATCAAACTCTTTATCTAGAAGTCTAGTAAGTTTCTCTCCTATCATCTATTCTATTAATTTTCTAGGATAGTAATCCGATTAGGGGGAGGGGTGGAATCATTTCAGGAAGATGAAGGAAACTCAGAGGTAAGGGGAAGGGTAATTTTAAAATTATAACAATGGTTTTTTGCTTCTTAGTTTTATTGGATTTGTCTGATTTCCATGACACTGAATGATAATCTTAAGTGGACTGAAGTTTCTGAAATAAAGTATAATTTGGAAAAGATCTTCAGTGCATATTTTCTATTTTGAAGAAATCACTCTTTATTAACATCATCTTTATTAACAGCTCTACCAACAAAGGGCATAGACTCAAAACAAGAGGCAACTGGAAACATGGCATACAGAGACAGATAGATATGGGAGACATCAGAAAATACCATATAATTTGCAACAAAATTAGAAATTTTGTTAACACAAATGAGAGGGAATTATCTGAAACATAAGGAATGAATGCATGGGAAAGCCTGGAAACAGTAATACTGAATGATTTAGAAGGAAAAATACTGAGTGTGGCTCAACAATTTATAGGAATAACTTAGACCCTTTTACTTCAGAATTGATCACTGAACAGACTTTCAGCATTCAAAATCATTTAAGTAAATTTTATGTGAGCATATTCCTCTTTATTGCCTGCAGACAAAATTTTCATAATCACTATGGCCTTAAGTACTTACTATTCAAAGCATGTGATCAGTCATTTAAAGTGTTTGATACTGATTCTCACATTGTCTGGATAACTCCCAGTGCAACACAGAAGTCTTTAAAGCTGCCTGTAAAATGTTCCAACATAAATAAACAGGCTTGTTGAGATCCTTCTGCAAATAAAAATTTTATATGATAGCAAACTCTGCTTTTTGTTAATCCAAGCTTTGACTTTTTATTTATTTGCCTCTTCCTCTTAGTAATGTGCTTTTACATACTTCTGAAGGCTTTTAGTGTCTCCCCTAAATTTTCTTCTTCAACCAAACCAGCCAAGCTCTTCCAACATTTGCTCATAAGTAAGAAGTCATAGATCTCTTATCATTTTTCTTGCTCTGAATAGCTCTGAATCCCCTGCTATTATAGAACCACATTTTTAGAAGCTGGCTGCCTGAAGTGGCCCATATCAGCTCTGTGAAGAATATGAATATTTGCATGTGTAGAAAGACACCTCTTTGCAGAAACTGTCATGCTTTAAAAGTACTGTATGTTACGTGAACAAACAAATGGAAAACCAGAGTAAAGGTGGTACTATAAATATTCAGATGGTAAAAGTCAAAATTGGTCTTTTTTTAGTTTATATGAGCTGATTTTCTTTGTCTGAATATCCATAATCTATGGTTTTATTTTCTTCAACCTATATTGTTAGGCACCAAGTGAATGAAAATGAATAATTGATCAACAGGAATGCACTGAACCCATTCCAGTCAATGCCAGTTTCACTGGAAGTTGTTGAGCAAAAATGTAAATGCTCCTCCTAAAGAATAGCAGGCTCTTTAATGCTTGGAGAGGTAAATTACAAGCCATAAGCCACTTCTCTGACTCACTATTATGCCATTCTGCATTAACCCAATATAGGACAGATACATATGTATATACGTACATGAAAAAACACACACAGTCCCCAATGCTAAATCAAATAACTACATGGAAACAACGCCCAAAACATCATATTTTTTCTTAGACAAAGGTCACAGATTCTTTCCTCATATATAGTATAATTTATTTGCAATTGTCCCTAGGAATGTGGAAAATATTATAACATGAAAGTCTATTTGGGAGCATTAAGTAAGTTAAATGTTTAGGTTCAGTAAACGCCCTTGATCCTCTTTCTGTAGCCAGTGTGCACAATACATATATTTTAAAATGACAGGTTTAAAAATAACTACATTCCCGTTTTACTAACTAACCAATTTACAGACTGTGGCTAGTTCCCAACTCTCATTTTAAAGCAAATAAATTAATATATATCTACATACATATACATAATCAGTGTATTACGCTGGAAGTTCCTCCACCAGTCATGCTTGGGATACACTGTTGCCTTTCCTAAAGATGCTAAATTCAGTCAAGCAAGGAAAAAAAATCTCTTGAGGACCCTCCTATTTCCATCTTCTCACAAGAAAGGAAAAAATATGCTTAAGGAATATGAGCTAAGATTTGCACATGAGGACTTATGTGTTGATTCACAAGCAACATTATATAGATACATCGATGTTCGTGGGGTTTGATGGAATTTCTACAGAAACTAAATATTATACAGCAGTTCTGCTTGGATCAGTTTTATGTGAAACTATATATTGGTCCTGCATGGTGCCTCACCAAAATTTGCCCTTTTACTAGTTTTTTGGGGATTCTATTTTTTTTTTTAACATGAGAGGTTCATAAATTTGTTAGCAAAGTGTACAAGATATTTAGCAACTTCAGCAATGGGGCTATGACCCATGGTAGGGATCTTATTTACAAAAAAGAACCCCAACCCAAACCAAACAAAAAATAAGAACACAAGGTGTTCTCTAACAAGAAAAGAAACTAATAACAATCAGCCATCTCTGAAGTACAGCCATGTTTGAATCCCCAAGTTGTCATTTTGGAAAGCTGTGCACACTTAAAAACGGTTATGAAAAAATAACAGGATCAGCAAACTTCTGGAGTGCTGACGTTGGCTCTGTCTTGTCTCTCTCTGTAGATTTTCTATAGTTGGAAGCTTTGATCAAGTCCACTTCTTCGCTAGTTCTCATGAACTTCACTGTGAAATTTGCTGTTCCAGAATGAAAAAGCTGGCCCACAGAGACATGGCTTGGAAAGGTCTGGTGGAAACTGGTCCTCATGAACTGAACACCATGAAAAAAGTAAGTACAAACACTTTTTGCTGTTACTACATAGTGGTGATTGCTATTACTATACTACTTCACCACCTTCACCACCAGGGATGAAAAAATAAAATGGGTTTTGCTGGGCAGAGGAAATGAATTTGAGGGTAAGAATTGGAATAAAGAATGTAAGACAAAAAGTAGTGATAAATTTTAAAACAACCTTAAGCAAATTGTGCAAAACCTAAACTCCCTTTAAAAACAGTGCATGACCTAGGCATCAAGTTACCTGCAACTTCATTCCAGTTTAATTTCTTTTGTTTGCCATAATTATAGAAACACTAAAAAATTTCTTTCGCTTCAGGTAACCTGACTGTGAATTCAAAATATACCTGAGTGCACTCAGTCTGTTCACGACAACACTGAGTTGGGTGGGAGTGTCGGTCTGGACACTGCCTGGGAGGCTCTGCTGAGGGATCTGGACAGGCTGGATCAATGGGCTGAGGCCAACAGTATGAGGTTCAACAAGGCCAAGTGCCAGGCCCTGCACTTTGGCCATAACAACCCCATACAGTGCTACAGGCTGAGGGCAGAGTAGCTGGAAATCTGCCTGATGCAAAAGGACCTGGGGGTGTTGGTTGACAGCATCTGAACATGATGAATCAGCAGTGTGCCCAGGTGGCCAGGAAGGCCAATGGCATTCTGGCCTGTATCAAAAATAGCGTGGTCAGCAGGACTATGGAAGTGATCATTCCCCTGTACTCAGCACTGATGAGGCTGCACCTCAAATCTTGTGTCCAGTTCTAGGCTTCTCACTACAAGAAAGACATTGAGGTACTGGAACATGTCCAGAGAAGGGCAATGAAGCTGGTGAAGGGTCTGGAGCACAAGTCCAATGAGGAGCAGCTGGGGATGTTCAGCCTGGAGACAAGGAAGCTCAGGGGGGACCTCATGGTTCTCTACAACTACCTGAAGTTGTAGTGAGGTGGGGGTCAGTCACTCCTCTCAGGTAAACAGTGATAGGACAAGTGGAGATGGTCTTAAATTGTGCCAGAAGAGGCTTAGATCAGATATTAGGAAAAAATTCTTCATGGTAGGGATTGTCAAGCCCTGGAATAGGCTGCCCAGGAAAGTGGTTAAGTTGCCATCCCTGGAAGTATTTAAAAGAAGTGTAGGTGTGGCGCTTGGGGATGTGGTTGAGTGCTGGACTTGGCAGTGCTGGGTTAATGGTTGGATTTGATGATCTTAGAGGTCTTTTCCAATTTAAATGATTCTATGGTTCTGTATTCTTCCAGCAGTGCACCTTATGCTCTGAGATGCAAATAAACAGGTCAGCGCATGATTATCTCGTGATTTTCTTGCTTCCATAAGAAAAGAAATTAATAAAAGATGTTATTATAGAAAAATTATGGAGAAAAGTAGCTGATAGTTCCAAATCATTAACAAAGTACATATGATATCTTCCTCATCCAAAATTGTTCATCATAAAAGCCTGAGAAAGGCTGCAGTCATGGTATTTTCTCCAACACCAGAAAAGTAGAGAGAATCCTATGATGAAGTTATTTTCAGTGTTCTTGAATCAGATGGTAAAAATAAGCATCTCTGACTTCAGTTGACTATTCAACCCAAAAACTGAACAAGAACTCAGCCCCAGAGATTTTCCAGGATGGTTAGATAAGGTTTTATCAGGCAAAATTGTGATAAACTATGGCACAGACATATGAATGCAGGATAGCAAGTTTATCAGCATTTTACACTAAATTTCTCTTCCCTGAATGGTTCTCTGTTCAGAGTTACCTCACCTTTGCTGCATGGTAAGAATACCATGATACAAGTTGTCAAGCAGCAGCTGACTTGCCAAACAGTCTTCTTCCTTCTGTAGTCTATTGTGTATGTCCAGTTGTTCATTTCTGAAGCTCTCTGGGAAGAATTGCTCTAGGACTGTTGCTGAGAAGCCTAACGGAGCTACAGAGAGCTGATTCCATTCATTTAGAAAAACAGAACAAAACTAAATACACAAAAGCCAATCAAAAATATACAAATAAAAAGCTTCTTTAGTTCACATAAAATTCAACTGATGTCTGTGGGACAAAATAATTTGGCTTAGTGCTTATTCAAATGTTAACAGTAACAGGCATACAAACATTGAACTGTTTGAGAAAAAGCAACACTTGGACACTCCATCCAGTCCAAGATAAATAAAAATAAATGCTTTAAGATATGAAGGGCCTTTGCATTTCAATGGAGTAGAAAGGTTTTCACATAACATGCTATGCTGAGAGTTAAAGCTTCAGTACTTCAGCCTGCCTTTTCTTGCTGCAAGTGCATGAACGACAGATGCTAGCTAGAAGAGTTCTTGTACTTTTGTAAAATAAACAACCCAAAACTGAGCACTCAGAGAAATAAAACAATGTCAAGTTCTCTATACAAACTGAGCACTCAGAGAAATAAAACAACGTCAAGTTCTCTGTATTTTTAAAAATTTATAACACTGAGTTCTGACATGGAAATGGGACTATAAGCAGTTTGATAAAGAGTCTAAATGTATTCTAGTGCAAAAGAGCCACATTGCTGAAATAGCACAAGCCTATACATCTCCCATAGTAGAATGCAGGGTCTGTACTAGATGCACTACTCCTCTGCTTCTCTGGCAGTGGAATTACACTCCTATTACAAAGATAAGATGATTATAGATGATGACAGGCTGTGGAAGCTGGGGCTGCAGGGAGGGGGTGGCTGCCGCAAACTTGGCAGTGTTCAAAGCCAGGCTGGATGAGGCCTTGAGCATTCTGGTCTAGTGGAGGGGTGTCCCTGCCCATGGCAGGGAATGTTGTGGCCAGATAATCTGTAAGGTCCATTCCAGCTACTAAAATTCTATGATTCTATGATTACGGATATGTCACCACCCTGACACTAATATAATTGGCCTGCACTAGGAGAAAAAAATCTCTGACAGACCACATGCAATATTCTTTTCTTTTACAAAAGCTCCTCTTAATATCTAGGTCAAAGGGGGATCATAGATGAGGAAAACTGGAAAATCCTTACTGAAGGTTGGTTGGTAGGCTAAAATTCTATGATTCTATGATTACGGATATGTCACCACCCTGACACTAATATAATTGGCCTGCACTAGGAGAAAAAAATCTCTGACAGACCACATGCAATATTCTTTTCTTTTACAAAAGCTCCTCTTAATATCTAGGTCAAAGGGGGATCATAGATGAGGAAAACTGGAAAATCCTTACTGAAGGTTGGTTGGTAGGTTGCCACTGAAGTCTCTCCAAGAGACAAACACAAGTGAAAAACAAGCTTACCAGTATCATATTAAATGCAAAAGATCTTGGTTAAGTAAGTGGTGAACTTTTTCTCCTGACATTGGTCCAGCATTACTGAATGCAATACAGTGCATTAATGAAGGCTACCTAAAGCTTTGGAGAATATTTAAGTAAAAATAGTAAACACTGATCTAAGTCCTCCATGTATGACATGAGCAGGGGGACACCCTGAGAATGTATCCATTATGCAAAATGAGACAAGTTAATGAAATCAAAGAAATTATTATGAACTTAGAGAGTTTTCTGAATTTCTATAGTTAGGGAAAGCCCTTTGTCCAGAATATAATACATAGAAATGTTTGCTTTCTCTTCGTTCTTTCAAGGTAATGTTTTGACGTTCACAAGAAAAGACCTTTTTTCCAGATGAAATGCCACGGCAAAAAAAGATATCAAAGTATCAATTGGGGAATGCATACAGAAATGCTGATGTGTTCATTTTGTATTCCTTTTCTCCTGCTGGTGAACACCATGACAAACAAATTTCGTACACAATAGCAGAGCAACACTTAGAAAAGGTTTAACACTGCTGAAATTTACTCGAGTGTTGTATCTATTCACTTCTTTTGATCTAGCTGCTTCCTGGTAAGTAACAAGTTCAGTGGTTTTCTGTGAAAGATGAGAGACACATGCTGGACAGAACACTCAAACCTCCTCTTCATCATCATGCTGATACAAACTCAGAGGACCTGGTTCCACAGTTGACTGTTCTTTCAGAAGTTCATTAAGGTACTTTGTTTATTAAAAAAAAAGGGAAGAGGCAGGAAGAAAACCAAAGCAGGGGAAAAGAAAACTCTCTTAGTCCCTCACTTACACGAACTTGTTTTATGGTGCTTGGGAACAAGTTAGCATTGTTTAATGTCTACACTAAAAGAGTGCAATGGAAATATTGAAGTGTGAACCAAATCCAATAAGACTGATTACAATATAATACATAATAAAAATAATGGAGCCTATGAAAGACTTGCAAATAACATTGAGCTGACAGGCTCTTTGCTAAACACTCCATGGGCCATGCTCTGATCTCTTGTAGCAAAGTAAGAAGACTGAAACAGAATGAAGGACTGAAAAGTAACTCTACTGAAATCTGTGTGACCATTGCCAATCACGTCTCTACTCACACTCCTATTTTGCCATGGTACAGCCAGGAGCAGAATCTTGCCTGCTTCCTTTACATCATGTTTTCAAGGTTATTATTAACAATACTATGTCTCCCCAGCACTAAAATATGATGCAATTTGAAGAAAATGAGGACTGTTACTGCAAGATATAATTTGGGTGTTCTCTGCAAAGTTTCCACATGTCCATTTCCAGAACAGTTTATGCCAACTTGGAGTTTAAAAAAAATAAAAATAAAAAAATCTCAGTCATTAGACTTTGATAATAATTTTGCCAATGACTAAATATGCAACAAAACTATGGTTTTTGTGAGTCCTGAAGAAAAAAATTATGACATTTGGGATTAAATTCCTATGGTTTAGTGATTTGCTCATAATATTAGGCTGTTTGAAGATAAACAAATTCTACCTCTATGTGGCTTTTTTTTTTGTGCAGAAGGGGAAGGAATTTATTAATGCTGTAAGTAAGGTATAAAAAATTGTATGTTATTTCAAAACTGGTTAATTGTGTAGCTCCAAAGTGAGTAATATCTGTGAGATAAGGCATATGACCTGTGTGATACAGATGAATTAGAAAACATGAACGTTTTAATCCAAATTCTGTTTCACTCCCTTTTTAACTTCAGTGTCACTGGGCCAAGTATTTCCTTTGATCAGAAATATATTTTCCCAAGGATGCTATATTTCATTTGAAACTGAGCACAAATTATCTTTCTAAAACAAAAAACACTATATAATCTTTGGCAGAAAGATTTAAAAGAATATATATTACAGCCAAAATGTGTGCCACTTGGCTTCATTAAATAAAATTTCAGGAAGCTTATTTAAAAGAAAAATATTCAAAATGCACACACAGAATGCATAATACTGCCACCAAGCACATTCTGGTGGAACTGAAGACAAAACTTATTTAATCCTCAATCATATATTAAAAGTTATGACTTGCATGTGTTATCTCACTTATTTTTCAGAAACAAACAAACACTAGATTTGAACACAGGTACAACTTACCAGCTTTCAGCAACCCCTGGGCCAATGTCCCAATCTCTTAAATACAGATGAGATGAAACCCAGCTAATCTGAACTCTTATGCAGTATCACCTGAGTGAAAATTTACTGAGTATTTTTGTACAATAACATAGGAGTGCAGAATAATTAGGAACCTTAGCAGATCTCTAAGCGAATCAATTCCCAGCTTGAAAGAGGGTCAGCCATGAAGCCAGATCAGGCTGCTCAAGGCTTTTCTACTTGGTTCTTGAAAGTCTCCAAGGATGGATTCTCCACAGCTTCACCAACCAACCAGCTCCATTGCCTGATTGCTTTTGCAGGGAAGAAGCTTTTCATTATATCCAGCTACAACCTCCTTTCTTTCAACTTAAGCCTGTTGCCTGTTGTCCTTCCAGCACTGTGAAGAGCCCAGCTCCACCTTCTTAATAACCTCCCCATAGGTACTGGGGGCTGCTTCTTGACAGACACCCAAAACCAACTGTTGTCCAGGTGGAACAAGCCTGGGTCCTCCAGCCTCACCTCAAAGTGCATGTGCTGCAGCCCCCAAAACAATCCTGGTGGCCCTCCACTGAACTCAGTCCAGTTCACTGACATCTTTCTCACACTAGGAGGCTCAACATTGGACATCGCCTTCTAAATACGGCCTAGCAAGTGCTGAATAGAGGGGGATAATCACTTTCCTGAGCTACTGGCTGTTCTCCTGTTATTTACAGTCTAAGATAATGTTGTCCTTCTTTGCTGCCACAAACTACTACTGGCTCATGTTCAGTTTGCTGTCTAGCAAGACTCTCCCATTGTTTTAGCAGAACCCAGTCAACGAGCTTCCAACTTTTATATGTCCAGTTTGGCTTATTCTATTATCATGTACCTTCTAGAAAAGCTGACAATCTAAGTTAACACTGCAAAGAGTTATCTGTTACAAAATTTGTCATCTTCTTTCTCTTTTGGTATGGTAAGTATCAACATCAGCAAGTAAATCCCAGTGGAAGTTCTAGAGCTGACAGACAGATAAAAGAATTCAGTAAATCTAGGAGATAAATGCTGCATTCGTAGTCTGGATTGATTGAATTAATACTAGTAGCTTTAGACTTCATTCCTTTTTATTGGTGGATACAACAGAATCAACACAGTCTAGACATACAAAATAGCATTAGTTACAGCTACAGTATGGTCTGTAACAATTCTGTGTCTTTTTTTTTTTCCAATTCTGCCTCTATCAGGTTATGTGCTAAAGAATGAAACTTGTAATAAAGGAAGACACATTGCTTGAGGTAGAAATGTGCTCCCTCCACACACACAGTCAGGCCTTGGGTGTATCTTATGTAGAATGCAAGATCTGCATTTTCAAAATGTATCCTGATTTTGAATTCTACACTGGATGGCATACAGTGGGTTTGTAGCCAAACCATGCAACTGGCACTAATCTACAGATGCAAATCTGGAAGGCAATATCAGACAGATTCTCAGTATCATACAGAGAAAACAAACTTAATTGAGCTATACCTTTGTAAACTGTTCACTCTCTCTCATTACCCTCCCCTTTAAGTTAGTGAATCTTTACTATAAAAAAAAAAAGAACCAACCAACACCACCAGCCAACAATTCTCTATAAAAGATGCAACACTGTTACATGCAGATTTTCTGGAAAGACTTTGAATAAAACTTACAGTGATGGGAAGCATGACAGACGACAGAGTATTGCCTGAAACCATAGGCTAATAAAAAATACCACAGGTCAAATGGAGAAATTGTTGGTGTCTCTGGTCCTACAGCCAAGTAAGATGAAAAGAAGAATATACTCATATGACAGTTGTGTAGGTTAACAGAAATTTACCTGCAGGCTGTTCAGAATATTTTTCTATCAACAGTCATCAAAACAAAACTCCGAAATATTTCTTTTTCTTGAATCATGGCATTTTTACATTTATAGTTGAAATTTGGAAGAGTTAACTTTTACCTCATGAGGTTGCTATTGCCTGTATTATCATGTTTTATGTTAGGAGGTGTCCCTCTAATACTGTTTGTTTTGTATTAAAAAAACCCCATTGACACCTTGATCTTGATAGCTAATCTTCTGCCATCCCCATGCTCTCTAACTGCTTGGGACCCTTCTCTCATTTGGTGACACTGTCAAACAGCAAGGAGTTACCTACTTGAGCTGTTTGGTGTGATGCTACACAAATGGTCATTTATTTGTAAAGGCTGAACCTTCCAATCTATTCACGATGATACTTTCTGCATCTACTACCAACACATTCAATGACTTCTTTTAGCTCTGTCACATTCAGGGCAAACTGGGAGTAATCACTTAATTCCTTTATGGAACAAATGCAGAAATTTTGGCTTATCTCTTTTTAAAAGACCTAGAGTGAAATGCATGTCATTTGTACAATTATAGTTTTAACCTGTCTTTAAAGGATGATGCCACCTCTGTTAATAATTGTTCCTTGCCCTACACTTTGTATGCTGGAGTAAATTTAATTTAATAACTTAAATAATCTAATTAAATCAAAGACTCATTGAAAAGCAAATTTGCATAGTTCTCAAAAGTGTGGTAAGACAATCTATCCAAGTTTAAGGTACTTTTATGAAGTTGATTCCCTTACTAACAGTTATGTTCTGCACTATGGATATAGCACTACCATCCAGTAAAGCAAATACCTGATACAGATTTTGGGAAGCACAGGCTGCCCCGAGCAATTCTTTGAAGCTCAAGGCAAACCAACCTAGATATTTTGGGGCAAGAATGGAGCAAGAGGGTTAGAGCACTGAAAGGTTGTCTTGAAAATAAACTTTATTTTTAAAAAAGAGATGGAAACTGAAAGTTTGGACATCACTCCTAGTCACAGGAACATGACAACCTTTCCTACTATGGGTCCACATTGAATTTACTGTCCAGCCTATCAGTGTGCCTTGAAATTCAGTTGATCACATGATGACCTAAATCGAATTTCCCATGTATCTTTTGAAAAGTTTCATCTACTAAAAATCTCATTAGGGAAGATAAGTGTTGCAGTGACCAGAAACCCACAGATCCTGGGACAGGGCAACCACGGGCATATATACGGACAGGGGAACGAGAGGCTGGAAAGCAGCCTTGTGGAAAGGGATCCCAGGAATCCTGGTCGATGGGAAGTTGAACATGAGTCAGCAGTGTGCCCTGACAGCCAGGAGGGCCAATCATGTCCTCAAGTGCATAGGCAAGGCATCGCCAGCTGGTGGAGGGAGGTGAGTGTTCTGCTCTACTCTGCATTGGTGTGGCCTCACCTCAAGTCATGTGTACAGTTTGAGGCATCTCAACACAAGAAGGATATAGAGCTATTAGAGAGCTTACAAAGGAAGGCTATAAAGATGGTGAAGGGCCTAGAGGAGAAGCCATACAAGGAGTCTCTGAGGTCACTTGGCTTGTTCAGCCTAGAGAAGACTGAGGGAAGACTTTATTGTGGTCTTCAGCTTCCTCATGAGGGGAAGTGTAGGGGCAGAAACTGATCTCTTACATCTGGTGACAAGTGATAAGACCCAAAGGAATGGCATGAAGGTGTGTCAGGAGGTGTTTAGGTTGAATATTTAGGAAAAAGTTCTTAACCCAAAGGAGGGTGGTTGTGCACTGCAACAGGCTGCCCAGGGAAGTGGTCATAGCACCAAACCTGCCAGAGCTAAGAAGTGCTTGGACAACGCTCTCAGGCACAAGGAGTGATTCTTGGGATGGTCCTGTGCAGGGCCAAGAGTTGGACTCAATGATCCTGATGGGTCACTTCCAACTCAGAACATTCTATAAGCTCTATGTGTAATGTACTAACATCATCAGGTAATTTTCCATATAACTGCATCATGGTGGTGGCTTTAATAAACAGGAATATACATCTAATACTTTTTATTTATTTTATCTGTTGGTATGTTTATTTAACACTTGTACAGTGCTTTAAGGAAAGCACTAAATGAAAGAACTAAAGAAAAAATTCTTTCATCATTCTCTTCTAGAAGTATAAAAAGGCAAGGCCTATCCTTGAATCTGCAGTACAGTAGGACACATGATCAGTATGCACAAGCCATGGAGTATGGAAGAGTTCCACTGACTCAAGTATCTTCCAACTCAGAACATTCTATAAGCTCTATGTGTAATGTACTAACATCATCAGGTAATTTTCCATATAACTGCATCATGGTGGTGGCTTTAATAAACAGGAATATACATCTAATACTTTTTATTTATTTTATCTGTTGGTATGTTTATTTAACACTTGTACAGTGCTTTAAGGAAAGCACTAAATGAAAGAACTAAAGAAAAAATTCTTTCATCATTCTCTTCTAGAAGTATAAAAAGGCAAGGCCTATCCTTGAATCTGCAGTACAGTAGGACACATGATCAGTATGCACAAGCCATGGAGTATGGAAGAGTTCCACTGAGCTGACTCAAGTATTCACTTCTGAGAAGTGAAGTGGCACTTAGCACCTGAAGTTTATGGTCAAGACTTAAACAAACAAACAAACAAACAAAATATATCAACATACAGCTAGTCCTTTACATTTATACTTTTGTTCCCAAGAAAAGAGCTTGATCTTTAGAAGATACCTTTAGAAGATATTGAGTTTACAGACGCGTCTGCTGATTTTAGAAGGGACCTACAAATAGCTCAACAATGTTGAGACAGGTAGAACAGTTTAATCATCAGGTTAGGACATGGGTACCTGTTTACTCTCTAATTTCTGAAAATCTTGATCTAGATTTGTCTAAGTACAAAATCATCTAATTGGTTAGATGTTAGCTGAGTAGGATTCCGCTTTGTGTATATCATTTATTCATTGAACCACTACAATGTGTTATAACTGAACTAATTACATAAACTTATTGCAGCAACTTGTACCCTTGCTTTCCCTATTCCTATGTTAAGATTACTTCACGTAGCCTTCCTAAAAGCATGCTGTAATCTCTTCAGAGTAGAAACTCATTTCTTAATGAAAACTGTAAAAGTACATTGAGTGCTGCAGAAATAACAAAATAAAATGACTTCTTTTTCCAATTAGTTGTAGAAATTGTCCTATCCAAGAGCAACGTGATACCTGTAAGAAATATTAGCAATTTAACCAGTCTTTTTCAGCTTGATAGTTCCAAATCTCACAGAGGCTCCATAGCCAAGGTTATGAAGCTACTTTTGCCACATAATACTGACATCCCATTTGAAGGGTGCTTGATTTATAAGCTTTTTTGGAACAAGGGAAAACCAAATAAAGTTGGATGCAACTAAGTATGTTCTGATCAACTCACTCAGCACTGCTTTTTTAAAAAAAATATCCCATACCTCCTTCTCCAGTGGCCAAGTTTGGCCCTTTTGTGCAAGAAGCAGCCTATATCATGTGTCATCTCCATAACCTCTGCGACAAACTTGCTCATCTCAGTTCTGTAACTAAGGTTCTCATTCATTTTTCTGTTTGCTCCTTCCCAGATTTTAAGTCAGGATGTACCCTTAGTCTCTCCCTTGATTGCACATCACTATCCTCCTCTTCCCATTTTATCTTTCCAGATTTCTCCACTCACTAAGTGTTCCAATATGACACAGGCCCAGATACCTAATGCAGGAACATGGGAAAATACAGAATTTGTGTATTTAAGATAGGTAGAACTATCTGTTTCACCTGCAGGAGCCAGTGTCTGGACATTGTGCCATCCACTCTTCTGTGCCCTGAAAGCAATGAATGAGTTAAAATGAACAATGAGTGATTTTACACAGAAACCACCAGGAATGCATATTCCTACTGGTTTGTCTTTTTGGCTACATTTGTCTTTTGAGAATACCAGTTGGGAAAATTGTTTAGAACTCAGACAGAGCAAACAATAAAACTGCTCTAAACTAAACTGCTAGAAAGTCAGTGTGTAGATGGAACATGTTACAGCTGTGTCAAGAAAAAGCTGTGTATCTCAGCAAAACAGAAACTTAGGAGGGTTCTGGAGCTGAAATCTAGTAGATATTTGGAATATAAAGAAAGTTCAATCTCTGAGTAAATAGACAAGTTCAAGGATCAAGGGGCTGCTTCTTCATAGCTATCCATTTTAGAAAGGGAAATACTGACTTTTCTGATAGACTTTGCATTATTATCTCACCACTGTAAAAATCCTTCCAAAAGACAAAGTGAGACCAAGTAGCATTGTAAATGCAGCTGGAATAATTCAGAGATTCAGATTAAGAGAAACAAGTACAGTAGAAAATCTTTAGTTAAATCAAGACTTACAGGGGGAAAAAACCCCAGCAAATAAATCCAACACTATTTCTCATGTAAATGCCATCCAGCTTGCTTTTTCTCCCTCTCGCTGTCCCCAAAGAGCAAAAACCTACTGTACAATGCCTTCTGAAGGCTGTCTGCCTGCTATCCTCACTGCCCACCTACCGTAGGGAGCAGCTCCTCCCACCTGCACATAAAAGCCAAGTGCATGCTACCAGCAGCAGATCAGAGCACTTTCTCAGTCCTCCACTCTTTTGAGCCAGTGATCTTCTCTCCTTGGATCTTGTGTACTCAAGGTAAGATTACTGCTCCTTCAGGTTTCTGTTCTAACCAGCTTTTGTGAGGAAGTCTTAATGTGAACTCTAGCACTGCCTTGCTGGGTGGTGCTGGCTCTCCCCCCCCTCCTTTTTTTTTCAGATGTAGTGTCATCTGACATTTAAGTTAGTAACAGTCTGTTGTTTTAGCAATGAAATAAAAACAGATCTTGCTGGGAACACTGTGGCTGGGAAAAGGTCTTCTCTCCCTTTCTGACTGATTTTGAAAAGATTAGTATATCCAGACCAATTATAACAATTTATTATCCCTCTCAGTCCAGTCAAAGTTATCAAAAAAAATTCACTGTAAAGCTTCCTTAAATTCTGTTTGAGAGGAAAAAAAAAAAAAAAGCTTAGTGCTAATTTAAGGAAGGGATTGGTTCTCATTGCTAATATCATTTACTGGCCAGATTGAGACAATCTTGGGACTGAAGTGCATCTTCACAGGTTTCACTGGCTTTAAAAAAAGTGTGATGGAACTTAAGCCCTCACAGAAGCACAGTAATAAGACTGTTGGAATTCGTTATCGGGTATCAAATATGCTTAAAGTACATATTTTACAAGCAAAGTTCTCTTTCTTGGAACAACAGACCTTGTGTCTCTATGAAATTTTTAGATCAGCTTGTTTATATTTTATCTACAGTTTGCCTACATAGGCATTTCTAACACTAGAGGAAGGAATAGCTCAGTGCCTCAGAGACAGCTACTGAACAGTTGAAACATTCAGAAGTGGTTTCAAAGCTATATATGCACTCCCATCTCTGCATCTATCCATCCTCATAGAGATGAATCTCTTAGTGACCAGTAGCAGTGTTTCATGTTGTGTGAGTCAGTGCACTTTTAACACACAGTCACCTGTTTAAAGACATTCCATCATAGAAATCCTAATCCTAGAATGCCTCTCTCCAGTGCTCAGAGGAGGGAAAGCAGGAACTACCAAACTTTCCAAAGCATGAACTGATTTCTGTAGTTAAACAGTGATGTTTTCTTAGTACCCAATTCTCTTTCTAAATTGACACTTTTTTTTCAGCTTTCCACAAATGAAAAGTCTTCTCTAAAAAGGAATTGCATCCACATATAGCTGTACTCACATTAGCTGCAATATTTTAAGCTTTATCACTGTATAACAACAGCAGAACTCCGCTCAAAGTGCCCTTTTCTGCATACTGTATCTGTATTTTATATGATATCTATTCTATCTAATGGGGAAAAGAAAACACTGCCTTCAGCTATTTGTCTGGAAGATTACATAAGTATCTTTCAAAGAAAACAAACAACAAAAATCCAAAAACCAAACAAACTGAACAATTCAAAAAACAAAGTACTGTGCTTTCTGTACAGGCTTACAGTAAAACTATTTCTGCATCCAAGTAGTTCATATGCATTGCCCATGGAAGACAGGAATAGAGCCCAGTGGCCCTCATAGCTGGCATTACATCTCTGAGCTACAAAATTTTATTTCTTAGTTAACATCCCATTTTTATAGCAAACTTCCCTTCTTCTTCCAAAACCACCCCTGTTGCAACACAGATACGTGATTTTAAGTGCAATGCATACAGAATTTAGGTCTGCAATCTGGCAGTAAAGCCTCACTTGTTCACAGAGAATTTTACTCTCAGATAAATCAAAAATTTAACAGAGCAATTTTCCTGGAAAAAAAATTTCAATGCATTTGCCACAGGAAATGTGCTTACAGCAAGATACCCTTTATTAAAGCCTGCTGTGAAATGTAGTGTTTTGGCATTTGAAAAATGAATTGCAGGACATATTAAGAAAACTCTGTTCAAAGGAATGCATCTAATTTAGGTCAGAATCTCCTCTGAGCAATTTCTCTCTTAGGCTGAGTAGGTAATTCAGCTTAGCATCACTTTGCAGCAGGGGATGAAGGGAAACTTCACCCAGCAGGTCTCCAAGAGAACTTAAATGTCTAGGAATGCATTTATTGACCTCTGTGATGATCTGAAACTCTTTATTATAAGATCAAAGTATACTGATATTAAAAAAAAATCCTGTAATTTTAAAACTCTGGTGCAACAACAATAGAATAAAAAAGTGAATCAGTGGGAGAACAAGGAATTCATATTTTTAGTAATGATCATAACTTTCAAATACTAAAATAAAGGTAAATAGACTATATTAATTTTTTCAGCCACAGACCATATAAGTGTTAAGCAGGGATGCTCAGTCATTTCTCCTGGCAGTTATGCTTACGTTTTTTAGGTGTTCATTTAGGTCACTAATGGCCAGTTAAGCCACTAGTGTAACTGCCAGTGCTGTCTATAGTGTTAGACTAGATACCTAGAAAGAGAGGATAAACATACCTCTGTCTGCTTGTCTGTGCATACTTCTGCCAATAGCATTGCTTGTGAGACATTGTCACCTTCATGAATTTGTTTTCACACCTCTCTCTGTAGGGAGAGATGATGCTTTCCTCTGGCCATGATGACACTAAATAAGGAAATGTTTTACTTTTGGTTACAGTGAAAACTCATGGTAGAGTGTCAGATTTAGCTCCTCTGTGTTCCAGTCCAGCACTTTAATCCCATGCCTCATTCTGTATTCAGCCTTATGAAGTCCACCCCTTTGTAGCTGATCTGTCTTTGCATAAGTCTTTAGGGCTGAACAGCAGGGAGAATTCCAGTGACAATTCTTGAGCGAGGTGATTTATTCCTAACACTTTCAGACTTCCTGTGAAACCCTTTACAAACTCCTTAACAAGATTTACAAATCTTTCTTGGAGGGGGTAAATAAATGAATAACCAAATGCCCATGTCTTTCTTACACTGTGTGGTTAAAGGAGACCAACCCACTCTTGGCAGGATGAGGAAGCAGAGATCCACTGCCATGGACCAGAAATGATGGGCAACATCTGACTATAAGAACTCAGTGGCAGTAAATAGCTCAAAGAGAAGCACGTGATGCTTAAGCAAAATTATTCAAAGGATCTAGTAAGGGATGTGGGCTACACGTGATGCTTAAGCAAAATTATTCAAGGGATCTAGTAAGGGATGTAGACTGTAGTCTTTCTTTCTTTTCTACATTCACTATCATGTGATACTTCTATACAGGACATAATTTCATTATAAAACAAACAAATAAATAAACAAAAAACCCCACAAAATCCCAACCACCAGCTTTGCCCTGTCCCATCAGTTTTTAACGCTAGAGTTAACACCAACACATACCAATGCTCAATTTCTAGAGTTACCACCCTAGCAGTGGAGGCCTTGTCTCTTACTCTTTTAAATTAAAATTACTGCTAGGCATGCATTACTTATAGGTAAAGTAATGAATGTGTAAGAGGTAATTGGAGGACTAGAAAAGGAACCATTAATGGTCATCTTACTACCTGCCATAGAACATAGGACAATTTCCATATATCCATGAGCATAGCCTGCCATAGAACATAGGACAATTTCCAGATATATCCATGAGCATATCTACATGGCAAAATTTTCTGCCCATGTCTTGCTATATATCTCAGGAGAGGTAAGATTAAGTTTTATTTCTTAACCTTAAATATATCCCTATATTTTCCCTTACATTTTTGGCCTTCCAATTATTCTAAGCTCTAGGCTCTTTCCTTCTACAGGGAGATAATTTTCAATTTTCACTATTGTCATATTTCTAAAAGAGCAATGGTTCAATGGAGGTACTATAATGAGGAACAAGAAAAGACAAAAACCTTAGAGGTGGCTTGCTCTGTCAGATAAAAACAACCAGATGTATTTAACTGTACAAAAGTTTCTTATTTTTGCCACTTACACTTTCTAGAGTTTTGTGTAAGTGTTGTTGCCTTTTTTGTGGCTTTCCCTCCAAAAAGTGAAATCTGTTCTTTCTGCTAACAGAATTCCCCTTCAGCAAAAGTTGTAGAGCTACACATGTTCAAAAAGATAACCATGAGTCCTGGTTCTGAAGCCTTTTGTGGGTCTTGTGCAATAACTGTGCCTATTCTCTGTACTCATCAGTAAACAATTGTGCTTGTTCTCCCTGTACTCCTGAAATGTTGGATGTGTTTCTGTAATTGTCTTGATGTGTAATGAATTTAATGTCTCATAATTGCACTGCAGGGGATTAATACCACTATGCAGTCTAGGGACATCTTTTTATGATTAAAACTTCTTCATGCAAGTTGATATTTTATAGCAAACACAAGATGAATGTAAGTCTGTTGCTTCTTGAATGGCAGGTGAAACTGTTGAGGGGTGACATGTAATGGATCCTTTTCAAGAGGGAGTGAGGATCAGTGCCCTCTCTTGGTTAGAAAAAAATACATAAAGCAGCCCTAAGAGAGTTTATCAGTTCCCTCTGCCGGCTACAAAGCCCACGGCCAGATGAGCAGCTGTGTTTGCGGAGGCGAAGGTCTGAAGTTCTATTCCCACTGCTGTGTGCCTGCAGTAAACTGATGACTATGGTGTCTGTGCACGTATGTGGACATCATTCTTTATAGGGTCTCATCAACAACTACACTGAGTTCAACAAGAGGGCACTCAAAAATAATATGGACTTCCTGGTAGGTAAGAAACTTTCTACTTAGGAATAGGCTGCTAGCAGCTATGCCATTCATCCTACTACACAGCTACAGCATCCTTCTATTATGCATCAGATGCACATTTTGGTTTTTTCACTTCTCCAAGAAAAATGTGTGTGTGTTCCTTATGCTCAGTTTAGAGACACCTGAGCAGTTTTCACAAATATTCTTGGCAATACCCAAATTGTAACAGTTCAGAATGTCAGCTTCTGAGAACTCCACATTTGCAAATAAGAAACAAATGGTACCAATAAGAACACTCCAACCTCAAAAAAAAACCCAGCCCCCTCCCCCCCAAAATAAACAACAAAAAGAGCCCACAAAACAGAAGAAGAACCTAAGTAGCTCTTTTCATTTCATGTAGGAAAAGGCCTATATAACCTGATTATACAACTGGAGAAACAGGTCATACAATTTATGCAGTCACTTCAAAATAAAGTCAAGATGAAAAAAAATATACTGCAAACTTAAGAAAGAGTTTCTATTTCAAATAAATGTGCATAGCACCGAGCATCATGAACTCTTGGACCAGCCATGCCAGTTCACCTCATCTCCTAGGAGCCTATCACAGTAACATACAGGACACCTAAACCCTACCCAATTAAAGGGAGAATGAGTCAAAAGTAACAGCTTGACATAGTAGATATCAAAGGTATATTAAAAGCCAGAACTTTGAAACATCTGCAGCATATAAATGTGCATAGCACCGAGCATCATGAACTCTTGGACCAGCCATGCCAGTTCACCTCATCTCCTAGGAGCCTATCACAGTAACATACAGGACACCTAAACCCTACCCAATTAAAGGGAGAATGAGTCAAAAGTAACAGCTTGACATAGTAGATATCAAAGGTATATTAAAAGCCAGAACTTTGAAACATCTGCAGCATTCCT
>NW_008661971.1:0-82437 GCF_000695815.1 Acanthisitta chloris | reverse complement strand
TCTTTCCAGACCAACATACTGCTGCATTCTTCTCTCTCAGAGTAAGAAGTGGACAGTAGCACACTGTGGATTTGCATAAGGAACTTCAAGCAAAGCATTTGACCATTTTTGCAACTGAAAATTCTAGAGTGCAAAACAAGTTTCGAACAAAACCCACTGTTCTGATGTGAAGCAACAACACATGTATATAATACATTACAGTCCCTGAAATGGAGACGCTTACATCGCCTCTCATTTACTCAACATAGTTTTCAAAGGGACAGAGTGGAAGATGGCACAGCCCCAGGGACACACAAACCAAATATAATCAACTTACCACTGAAGAAACCTAGCAGTCAAGTCTGCTTATGCCAGCACACAACTTACTGCTGTTCTGCCCTTCCATTCTTCCCACCACGCGTGGAGTTCCAGTGAATGCAGAGTATCAGAACAAGGGTCTTTATGTAGCTTGGAGACAAGAAGTTCTCTTTCAGCTTGCCTTAAACAAAAATAGAAAAAAAAAAAAGCATTCAGATACTTCCCAGTATTTCTTTCTAAATGAAATAAGTGATCTTAGTTGAACTCTCAGTTGCTGGACATTATTATAAAATGCACAACTGGGACCCTTTTTGGCAAATCTCAGCAAATAGTAAAGAGGTAGTTACTTCAGGTCAAAGTTGAGCAATAAAAGCAGGCATGTGAGGAAAGTTTATGTTGCCTACATCGATATATCTGTCAACTGCTCTAGAGATATAAAGCAAATAAGCAAAGAGTAGTTAAGCAAGTATATCTCACAAGCACTAGCATTCACACAAAACATATTTTAGAAAATGAAGGAAAAAGAGACAACATTCAGTACTTATTTCCTTTCAGTCAGTGGCTTGAATTGAATTTACCATAGTAGCACATCACATTGTTCGCTGCAGAAAAATGCAAAGCTTAGGCCTTTAGGAGTAAGTCTCTTGTGCTTTACTGGTTCCAAAAATGTCAGTGCTTGTCAAAGTGTTTTTGAAATAAAACCAAAACCATGTTAATAAAATGAACTTTCCAAGACAATGCTGGCCAAAACTGATTCTTAGATTTCTTTTCAGTAATAAACTGCCACTGTGGTTGCCGAGTTGATAGGGAGAAGGATTTAAAGGACCAAAGCCAAGTTCTGGTTAACTCAGGGTAAAAAAAAAAAGAATTCTGAAACAGAGCACAAGCACTCCAATGAATGGAAAGACTTCTGCTGAAGGTGGGCAGAGCATAGCAAAATCCAGCTGTGCTTTCAAAAATGGCTGTAATCATTATTAGGCTCCACTTGAATGTATTCCAAGACTGCAATACTTGTTGTGGGTACATCTTGTGATATGCTGCTGTAGATTTCTGGACAAGTCTCAGTACTTTAATGCATAATTCACAGGCTGAATGTCAGTTCACAGGAACTACCCTGCCTATTTATTAAGTAGTAATTCCCTAAGTGAATTAACAAGGCAACAAGTGGAAGGATTCTGTCCCATCCTATCCCAGACTTATGGGTGAATAGCTCCAAAAATATGTTCCAGCAAAGGATGAAAGTGTTCATGATGAACTAAGTTCCTACTGTGCACATAAGTTGCATGCAAGTCCAGACAGTTACATCTCTGAATTGTTTTGCTGTATGTGCATATAGGTGCAGACACAGCAGCAGTTTCTGTCTTCTACAGAATAAAGTGGTACAGTAGTTGGATATTCTGTGTCTATTACAGGAATTCCCACTCTTGTGCAGTTCAACCAGCCTACCTCAGTTTAGGAGGTCTATGCAGGGCAGTCCAAGCTGCCATTGCAAGGGTGGTTTTTTAGCTTTTATATTTAGGAACTCTTACAGACTATTATTATCTTTTGGAGACCTCAGCATAATTTATTACATCAGGAAACATGGAAAACATTTCAGGATTGTTCCCTAAGATTGCATTACTAGTCTCAGCTAAAAACATTTTTCATAGAGGAAACTGTATGTTTAACATTCAATCCTGATACTTGATTAAAGATTCATTTGCAGCAGCATTTTTTTGTATTTATGTACTCATATACGACTATTAGATGGCTTTTAAATTGTAGTTTAAAGATAATCCATTTATCTCAGCTGACTTTTGTAATGTCACCTTCCTTGCATTTCAATTTTAGATGGCTCTTAAGCAACTAGCTGCAAATATTCAGTATCTAAAATCCAGGCTAATGGTTAGTTTTGGCACGTGATTCTTATGGTATATTTCTGTTCCACATTCAGAACAAGATAGCTCTTAGATTCAAATTTCAAGCACAAAACCTGCCTTTCACTGAGTTCAGAATTCGCTTGCAATGAATGTTTTATATTATTCTTTCGAGATACCCTATTTTCAACATCGCATCTGTCACCACTATGCTGAATGCTCTCGAGAACTCAATACAAAAGGACTGAAACACAAGCAAAATAAATTCAATTTGTGACTGCACAGAGACATTTTCTCTGCTACGTGTTCTTTGAATGTTCTACTAACTGCTTATCTCCTGAAAACAAGTATTTCAAAAATAAGTGGACATAAACCTATTATATTTTCAATGCTCCATTCATCAAGCATATTTTGAGAGCTGGAATTTTAGCTTGATGGACGTTCACAACATACACAGAGCTTTACCCTTCAAAATAATGACCACATCTCTGAGACCAAGAGCTGCTCCCTCAATTCCCACCAAGGCTGGAGCTAACTGAAGAAGCAACATGGTGCTTTCCAGGGCACTAAGCACCACAGACCTCAGCTCAGGGTGCAGCAACCCTTCTTTCCTGGCTTCTCTCTGCCACCAGAGATGACGAGGAGAAATATTTTTGATTGTTCAACTGCTTATTAGTCTCTTTGAGACTTCAGGAAAGCATGAAGTGGTGGCCTTTATTAGTCTCTTTGAGACTTCAGGAAAACGTGAAGTAGTTGCCCAGGGAGGTGGTGGATTCACCATTCCTGGAGGTTTTCAAGATGAGACTGGATGTGGCACTTAGTGCCATGGTCTAGTAACCACGGTAGGGTTGGACTTGGTGATCTTTGAGGTCTCTTCCAGCCAGGTTGATTCTATGATTCTATGAAATGTACCTAATGCCCAAAAGTTATCACGACAGCTTTTGGGGTTTGTGTCAGCAGATGGATAGGAGTTTGTGTAAGTGGATTCCCTTCAGTGACAGTTCGGTTGTAATGGTGGTCTAGTCTACTTTAAAAAAATAAAACAAAATGAAACAAACCCCAAAGGAAAAAACCTCAAATTTGGTTTGAAATGCTGTGACAGGAGTGGCTGTTAAGCACCTGAATCCAACAAACTCTGCACCAAATTAAATCTCCATGAAGGCAGCACCGCACCCCCTCAGCCACAGGGCACCCTGGGGCTCCATCCTGCTCAGTCCTGAAGAAAGCTGCCATTGCCCAGTGTCATGGTGACAACTCATCCTCATCAGGCTGTGGGCAAGGCCAGAGCCAGCCTGAGCCACAGGGCAACTGTGCTCCGGGTCCCCTCATCAGTCAGGCTGGACCCCTCACACTGGGGTACCACCTCCCACCCCGTGTTGTGGTTCCAGCAAGCTCTAACATTAGTGTCATTCCTGCACACACGCAGTCGGAAAATTGACTCAAAGCCTAAGCCTCCCATTCCCAAAGGAGAGGCAAGGGTTGAGGAGAGCAGAAACTCCCCACAGCCCAGTCAGCTGAGGAGCATTTATGGAAACACAATGCACTTGAGGTTTCTTGGGTTGCAGAGATACAGCCTGGGGGCTTTGCTTCTGCGTGCCAGCCCTCAGTGCCCTTTGAGAATGATCTGGGTAGCATTAGCTCGCACAGATGCGGACAGTGCTGGAAGGCCAAAAATGAGGGGGGTGAAGGGGGAAGGCTCCACACTCAGCTGGAAAGAAAACGTCGCATCATGTGAGGGGAGGCTGCTCAGAAAGAGAAGGAAGGCTGCTCTAGCATGCACCGCAGGAGGTTCAGGACCTGACAGATTTCCCCATCTGGAGGCAAAATTGAGGCCACTGTAAATTTAAATAAAACAAAAAAAAAGAAACATAAAAAAGGGGAAAAAGGTCCATTTTGAAGTTAAGGTTCTTTGGTCTTAAAATCAAAAAAAACCCACCTGCAAAACATACTACTGTATATGGGTATTGAGTACAAGAAGAATAACCAGTTCTGTAGAGTTGAAATCCTATATCTCCCAAACTCTCCCAAAAAATACCAAACACTTGGGTGGGATGTGAGGAAAGAAAATGACAAAACTACTCAGCAGGCAGAGTTCAGAAGGCAAACAGCTGAACAGAACAGCTTTATCATTTCTTTGCAATGTATTCTCCCTGCTTTGTTTAGTACTAAGGTTTTTCAGGATGAGTCTTCTTGATCTATTTGTAACCTTTCTTAGCATGATGAAGCCCTGACTCGTGATCAAAGGTTTGAGACAAAGAGCAGCAGCTCCTGAACTTGAAGACTAGTAAATTGAACACAGAGCAAAGCTGACTCCTGGACTCCTGCTCCAATCCCTTTAACACACTCTTGCTTACACAAATGATTGGTGTGTCTGGAAAGATACTACACTACAAATACTTCACCTCCCTCTCCTGGCTGCAGAAGCATCTGAGAACATCACATACAGTGGATTAATGAATTTATCCTTACAAGCACCCTGGCAAAATCACTCTCATTTTAGAGGAAATTGAGGCACAGAGAAAGTTGCTGGTATAGCATTTCAAGAGATTGCTCCTGATGAGATTCTCAAGTGTCTTCCCATCATGATGGGAGCTAGCTGGAGAGCTTGACTCCCATTTGGGCACCCCAACGAGAACCAGATTTTTGCAAGTGCTCAGCACCCAGTAGCTCTTGCAATGACGCTCACAGCCAAACTTTCTGAGAAGTTCCTTTGATCATCTGGCCACTGCCTCAGTGGAAGCAGAGAGCTTTTGAAAAATCTGATCCTGTTTGTGGGTGCTGAGCACTTTTCAAAATTCTTGCTTAAGTGACCTGGCCAAGGATGCAGACTAAAATCTGAGCAGAACTCACTTTGCCTAATCCCTAGGCCAGTGATTTAACCACAAGTGTATTCTTCCATCTTCAGCAGAGAAAGAAAGAAAAGACACTAGTTGGGGCAGCAATCAAATTGCCAAACAACTGCCAGTATCCATGCCTGCCAAGAAAAATGCCCGGATACTTGTGGGCAAACCAGACAGCCTCATTTTGGTACTTTCCTGAGAAAGGATTATTTCTAGTAGCAGTGCCAGAGTCTGGCAACCTGGTTTATGCTCTTTCCAGATGTACCTATTTCTTTCTGGGCTAAAACTTTTGTGAACATGCCCTCAAACAGGCACACCCTCCCCACTCTTCAGAAAAAAACAGCAGCTATCCAAACACTGTACTGTCTCCATTATTCTCAGAGAGCCAGGCACGCTTGGGCAAGACAACACTATTTTGTGTAATGATTAAGAAGCCGTGGTTGTGTCAGTGAAGATTCTTGTTTTCATTGAATATTTCATTCATTTTTGAACATAAGCAACCACTTAGCTACAGTTGTGCTAGATGCAGAGGAGGAAACACATGCTATTCTTGGCCAGACTTTACCTCTGTGGGAAGCAGCAGCCTCCTTACAGCAGCCTCTGTAGGCTGCATGATTTAGCTACATTTAAGACTGTCCTGAACCTTAAGCAAGGACCTGACTCCAGATTCTGAGTACCCCAAAGTGTAAATGTGTGCAAAACCACCAAACCCCGACTTGGGTCCTGTGTTTTATGCCCTGTTTGTGTGAGGTCCATTTGCAAATGACAGTTCCCAAAGCCATTAGCTCAAGGCTAGCTTAGAAATTCCTCTCCAAGCTGACTGTATCCATTCAACTGCCTGCTGAGATTCTGCTCTCTGTGTCACTCAGCATCAGCTTGTTGTCTACCACAGGATTCCATCTCAGAGTCCAGCTTTCTCTGTGTCACCTCTGTTTCCAGCTTTCAGATCACCTCCCAAGTACATGTCTGACCAGTCTGGTAATAGGAAGATAAGGCACCCAGTCACTAGTGTGTTTCGAGGGAGCATAGATACTGTGTGGTAACTATTGAATGAAAATGTTTACAGAAAAATAGTTTTGTGAAAAGAGCTCAGACTAAGCTGTTGCTGAGAGTTGAGCTCAAGCTATATAAGCCAAAAAACACAGCTGTATCTTTTCTAGCTACAGCTAAAAACAGCAAAGTGTACTTGAAAAACCTTTGAGGGGGGAGGAGAGATACTCTCCTAACAGAGGATTACATCTAGAAGCAAGTGCGAACATTTTTCTGCTCTGTTGATTCAATACCTGCAATAACACAATGCAAGTGATGACTGTGGTTTGTGCTTTGATCGTTGAATGGCTGTTTTCACTTGATTCTGACATCTGCTGCAGTAATTACTGTATGAACAACTCTAGGCAGAAGCTGGACTTCAGAGCAATACCTGAGTCTAATAACACAGCCTCAGATCTACAAACAGAAAAAGTGAAGCAGAAAGGGATGAATTCATGCAGCACATTTATGCAGGCAGTTTATTGCACATGCTCTAATGTACCTTGTGACCTAAAAGGTTAGGGGGAATATCACTGGAGGAACTTGGATTATGGTTAGCAATTTTGTGGGCCTTCAAGGTTTTGTCAGGAAATTCATCTCTACAACTTTTCACTTTTTCTGTCTTGCAGTTTTTTGTTTATTTTAAATTCTTTTGTCCTGTCCAGGAGAAACCAAGGCACTTCAGTGAAGAGCTAGGGCCCAGGTCAAGAATTCTGTCTTGGGTGTCACTTCCTCTAAACTCCAAATCTAGCAACTGATCAAAGGTCTTAGTTAGGGGAGTAGTGAGATGATCAGGACACAGCTTGTTGGTAAAGGACTGGGAGATGTGACACTGGAGCGGAGGTATCAGAAATGGCCCGTGGAAAAGGCTGGCAGGTTTGATAGTCAAGCCTGATATGCCTTTGGAGCAAGAGCAAATGGACGTTCCAGCACTGACAGGAAAGGTTGCTGAGAGTAATAAAGATGGATGCGCAGAAGATGGACCCTTCTGCACAATAGGCATACTCTGGAGCCAAGGTCCTGGGACTGTGGGGCTGTTGCATTTTCCTTCTAGACCTAGATACATCAGCACTAATTTTTCCTTCTGGTCTTTAGTATAATCTGGGGCTTGTGTCTTTGGTATTAGCAAGGTAGCACAGAGACTTAAAGGTCAAGGATAATCCACTCCAAGGTAATCAATCTTACTATGAGATACTGTTACTCTGGAAAGGTTGTGCTTCTGTAAAATTTGGCTAGAAATGCACTCCAAAAAATGAGAGACATTTCCTTTTACAACTAATGCTTGTATTTCCACTAGAAAGCTGTAGTTTTGAATTGACATATTCTGAGAAAAAGTTTTGCTTGGAAATTCCTGCTTATTCTTTTGGGAAATAATTGGAATCATTTATTAAGTATAATCACTTAGAAGTAGAAAAAAAAATCCACTGTCAGGGGAGGACAGTCAGCATTTCCCAAATTATACTTCTCTTTGTGCCCATGCAAATGGTCACTTGCAATCACTGCCTACTGACATAGGTCTTGTAAGAGCCTGAGTCCCATTCTTAACTCAGACAAGCATTAGAGAAAACTGTACTTCTGGAAATTATACAACACAGGCTTCCTAAATTGAGAAGTTTTCCAGCCTTTACAGATTCACCCATGACAAAGCAAAACACCCTCCAAGCGTGACTGAATTTGCACAGCTAAATAAATCACTTTTTAAGTGTTTAAATGTCATTGTGAAAGTGAAAAGATGAAATGCGCTGTATATCATCTCTACAAAACCAGAAGTGGTTATATTATAAATAAACAGAGTTTGCTTGGTATTAGGGACATAGGAAATTCCATTCAAGAACAGACAAATGGCACATCTTGTCTGGTATCCTGCATCTGGCACAGGCCTATAACAGATGCTTAACATACTTGGCTCTCTTGGTCCCACGGTCTCTCCTGTTCCACCTGCCACCAATGTTATAAATCACAGTTTTCCTAACCTCTGGTGAAAGTCTCTTCCCTGCTCACTTGCATAACGTGGGAGGTGGAAGTGCAGGCCAAGACACTACATGTTTGCCTTGTGTGATACTTATTACACTGGCTGGTACCAACTTTCTGTCAAGGCACTGCTGCCTAATTGTGCCCCACTGCTCAAAGACATTTATATCCTGCAGTAGCTTTCTTAGTAACTTTTATCATTTAATGCATGATGTCTGAAAATTACATGAGTTTATTGTCTGTCAAGCAGAGTTCACTGTTGTCCTTATTCCAGGGGTTGTCAAAACATGATTCATCTACCCAGCAGGCCACTTAATGCAGGTTCCCTTCCTTAGCTGCCTGGTGCTTCTAGCCATTGTTACCAGTGCCTGCACCCAACAAAACTCACTGTGACACTCTTCCTGACTAGAAATGTACTTGCCACAGATCACGTCTCTATTTTCTACAATCTCATTCATAACATTAAATTCAATGGCACAACTGGTTAAGGATCTCTAAAAGCAGACAAAGGAAAAATCAAAACCTTTCCATTTGAAAAGATAAAGTTTCAAAAACCCTTTGTATTAATTGCATTACAGCCTTCCTGTGGTCCCCTGTGAAATACAATCCTATTTTTAAAAGGCTAAAGAGACCTTATGACTATAGGTACTACCAGGTAAGGTCCTTTCACATGTCATCTTGCAGAAACAACAGAGAAGAGCAGCTATAGAAAGTATGAGACCTCATGTCTGAGCTATATTGTTTAACAAATTCAAGGAAAAAAATTGTATGTCCCTCAGTTTGAGCATATTGTCTCTACATTTGCTGAACACTGCTTTTCGAAAATGACCTAAAAATCTTGACATATTAATAAGAGAAAACTGAATCCTGATGGTGTGCATTAGCTGTTGGATATAGTTTGAGATGTCCTCTTTCTCCATGCTCAAGGATTTTCTGACTTTGGTTCCATCCGACTGAGTATAACATTTAGTGTCAAAGGTCCAAATCTAAAGCAGACCTTTGATCTAGCTACTCCAAATTTGTATCCACAAAGAACAAGACTTTGCAGTATCAATCCACTTGAAGGGGTGGACACATTAAAGCTGCTACAGTACCTAGTATAAATTTGCATCCTTGAACATACTTCAAATTGATGTTACATTCAGCGATGTCCAGGCTCAGTATTAGCAGGAGCTCCATTAATTTCTGTACTTCTTTATTGTTTCACATGAGCAATGACTTTCAGAATATCCATCTTATTTCAGTCAGGAGCAGAAGTAGAGATTTTTCAAGGCAGACAAATGAGTCAGCCAGTTGTTCCAAAGAAATGGAAATGGTGTTCCAAGTTTCCTAGACAGCTTTAGAAACTACATAGAGCAATTCAGCTGCTTAATCTATTATGTTCTACACTTCACATTTAAGAGGACACAAAATCACATGCTTTTTATTCCAGGTGTAAGTTGGTTTACCCACAGTGGTCCAAAGCCCTCTCACTTTGTCTCTGTCATCAATATGTATGCTCGTTATCTTGCTCCTGCCATTCCCAAGAACAAAAGTTGCACTCTTTAGAGTAAAGAGTAGTGGCTGAGGTTCTCAGACTGCCACGGATACCCTAAGTAATACTGAACCAAGTTTCTTAATGTCTGTGATTGCATTTGCCCATTTGTTTAACAAGGATGTTAATATTTTGCTTTCTGAGGAGAAATGTTGTAAACCTCAATTAATATATCCATTACAAAGGGGCCTGAATTGCAACTTTAACTGTGCAGTAAAACACAACATCTATGTGAATAAATAATTATAAGGAGATATATAAAACTATAAAAATAACTTCTTTACTGCAAACCTTGCCTTAACAAGAAACATAACCCCTTCCTCCCTCAAGAATCTGAATACACTGACTCATGTCTTTGTTTAAGTGTCATGGTAAATTTGTTCTTTTATAACATGTAGTAGTTTAGCTTTGAACTTTTGAGTTTTGGAAAAGGCAGAGCGGAAAAATGTTTTCATGGGAGAGGAGTGCACATTCCAGAGCTGTCGACTGTTACTCGTTTATGAGGCGGAGGAAAAAACTACTTTGGTTTTAGGCCTTGGTTGATGCAATTTGTTGTCTGGTATTTTGTGATAAACCAGAGTTTACACTGTAGAGTGAAGTATTTCAATTTTCTCTTTCATTTTTTCTGGCTTTTGCTTGTTCCAAATTCTGAACAAGCTTGAAAATGACTGCTGTTGAGGAGAGAAAAATTAGCCATGTACAACTAAAAATAATGATCCTTTGTAATATACAAAGTACTCCAACGAGAAAGTAACTCACAGTTTTCTGTGAATTATAGAACTATATGGAAGCATAACAGGGGGATGCAGATGATATTACTCATAAAAATAAAACAAACCAAAATCTGAGCCCTTCACGCTGTCTTTGTAACCTGAGCAACAGTTTTAAACACAGTTTTCATGTGCTGTCTCATGTTTATTTAATATATTGACATCTGATTACATCAAAAATATTAAAATAGGAAAATAAAATAAACTTTATGTAGCTTATTTATTCAAGTAAAGTAAAAAATATCTTTTTGCTGTCCTGCCTGTTTGAAGGCTATTAACATACATTCCTTCTTCCTTCTCTTTCTAGAAAAGAAAATGCAGATTGTCAGAATCCTTCAAATTTGATACTCAGAACTGTTACAATCTCTTCATTACTGGATGTTGAGTCTGGATATCAGAAGTGGTATAGTGAAGTACTCTCCTATTAAACTGAGGTAATATTCTTCCTAACAATTCATTTGCTTAAAGCATGACAAAAGATGCCTTCCTATCCTCTGTATTCTCTGCCAATAAAACCATTTCTGGGCAGAACATTATACTGAGTGATACAGCATCAGCTGATGTGAAAGACATGAGAACTGATGTTTTTGCTATCAGGCAGGGAAATTCAGGCAAATAATTTAGCAATAATGCTTTGTTTCAGATGGTTGTACTTAATTGGGCTTGGAAAGCAATTTCTAGTGTCAGCTCCTTTCCCTTCATAGAGGGAATAGTGACATGATAGATGCAACATCCTGGATTCATGTCCTGTTAAAAGATTACTGTATAACCATTATAGATACGTCAGAGACTGCCTTAAGAGCCGAAGTAATTGAGGACAGAGAGCATAATTACTGAAGAAGTCTAGTGCTGAAACAATGCAATTAACAAGTCTTCCAAAATTGCATTTCTTGTGCAATTTCTATTGAAAAGGATCTATCTTGTTCAAAAACTTAAGAGAAAGGGTTAGAAACTACATCAGAATGCTATGCCCAAGCCAGAGATGAGAGCTTCTCCATTCACAAAGCCAGAAGATGTCAGGGTATTATTCTGAGAGAGTGAAGCTTTGCTGAGGACACCAACTGCATTTGAAACACGAATGGAGATCAGTTTCTACTTATTGGGATGGACATCCACACAGGAGGTTATTTCATAAGTATTACTCAATCAGCATGAAAAACTGCATTGATGAAAGCCTACCAGTGACTGGTTAATAGCTTCAGGTTCTCCCTCAATAAAGGAGCTGTACACAACACAGTCCTGATGTAGTCACAGTTGTTGCAGGAACATGCAATTTAGGATGCAGACAAGAAGACACTCATTTGCAGAACTGTATTAAAACAAAACAAAACAAAGGAAGTGGGCCTAAGGCTGGCCCATAAGAATGCAGAGATGCAATTAACTTCACAACTAAGTTGCATAGAAAAGATTTTCAGACCGTTTTCTACCCTCTCATGGCTTTACTTTATCCCATCCTTTCCTATTATATCAATAATCAAGATACTGTCAGTTTTGTGTCCCTTGCCCTAATAGCATTGTACAACATTCACAGTATGGTAACATGAATCTTATAGATGCTTTAGGTAAGATTGAAATGTGTTGTCATATAATCATCACTACAGACAAGAGGAAAAGGAAAAAAATGCAGATAGGTGCACAGAAAGATCAGAGAGAGGATATATTGTTGTCTTTATTAGTATACCTGTTCCATATGCTTGAGTAGTATACCTAGAAAAGTTTCCTCAGGCTCCACATTTGCTTTCCAAGTAATGGAATTCTGTTACAAGACAGTAACCAGCATGGAACATAATTCTTTGAGGTCTTCTAAAGCCTGTCTGTTAAACTATGCTCCAATTTTTTCCCCAGAATTTCATGTTATCTCATATACTTTCAGCAACTCTCATCTTATCCATGTCCTAAACTAGCATTTTGAACCACTGAGTTGTTTGCCTAAAGCCAGAACTCTGATTTCAGTACCTTTCTGTTATTAATATTCCTTAAGTTACATTTCAGCTTCCAATCAAGGTTTGCTGCAACAGTTTCTCTTTGGTGCAAGTCCACTGTAGAGTACCTTGGATCTCAACGAGAATGCACACTATGTCATGTGAGCAGTAAAAAACAGGACAGCTCAACTTTCTCAAAGTAGGTTGAATCAGGAGTTCTAAGGATAATCAAAACCATATTTTTACTAGCAAGCAGAGCCAATAAGTCATTGAAGCTATACAAATATATTCATATCCACATTGCACTTCATTATAAAAAGAATCTCACACCCAGGAACACAAAAAATTCTTGCTGTAGAATATTGAATGATTGTGGAAAAATAAATGGAAGAATACAGCAATCTTTGCATAAGAAGTGCAACATAAAAGGGATTCCAGTAAAACAAGGTGAATCTGCACACTTGTATAAACTTTTTAATGCTCTTAGCACATATTAGACAACTTGAAGGACTTTGTATAGATCAGTATCATTTACAAAAGTATTTATTGCTCCTATTCTTTAAGTGAAACTTAGGTGTGATTTCATGAACAAAAACATGCAAGTGCATATATGTTTTTAGCAAAGTCTGTCAGTAAATATTTTGGACCAACTTACAGTCTTTGATAATGGCAATAGATAGGTGCCAGCCAATTTGATATTTTATGGCAGCAAGTTATTCTGCGTGTGAGAATATATCTGTGTAAATGCAACAGTATATTTCCTACAGATGTTATTTATGTGTAAGTCTTTACAGGACTTGTGTCTAGACCCAATCTGGATTTAGACTGCTGTCACTGACAGCAGAATATACATCTTTGTCTAGGTTTTTTTGCGGGTTTATTTTTTTTTTCAGTTTTAAATATTGGCTTTCTTTTCACTGCTAACTACAAAAGCTGATTTATCAATATCAGTGGAAGTTATCTGAACAGCAGCCAACACAGAGCACAGAGTCAATAGCAGTGATTCATGGCCTGTTTTAGTTTGTTGTGGGTTTTTTAATGCTCAGATCCCATAATGGCAAGAAACTATTTCCCATACTATGAGATGGAAATATTGCTCACCCCTTTGTAAAATATAAAGTTGAGAAATTAAATTGAAGTGATTTAGTCAAAAGTAACCACTTTCCTCATCTCAGGAAGGCAGCACTGCACAGGTCACCCAAATTGTGGCTACCTGAAAAAGGGAAGAATTTGATCACCTATGCTTGAAATCACACATTTTTATGTTGTTCTAACCACAGTGTAGGCACAGCTTAACTGAATGATTTCACCATGCAGAGTTATTTCCCACGTTCCCTTGTTACTCCAGTAGTGTAAAAAAATTCAGGAACTGGAAAGTCCATAGAAAAGAGAATATTGTGGTTTCTAAGAAAAATATTTATTACCAAGCAAGCTACTTTGATTTATTAAATGATAGTTTCCCATCATAGTGTTTTTTGATATGGTGCTTGAAACCACAATCACTGTATAACGCCAGGACCTTATTTGTTTAAAGACATTCACTAATGTTTTTCTTAATAGAAATATCAGTTCATGACAATGCCAGGTTCATAGAAGCTCATCCAGGAATAAATTCTTGAAAAATTACTTTTTTCCTAGAGTGTCCATTAAGCCAGTGCAGGCACCGTGTCTCACTGCTAGTCTTCTAACATTAGATTTATAGGATGTTATAATTAACAACAGGTGATGGGCAGCACTACATGCACAACAAGCAAAGTGAAAAGACTGGCAGCTCAAGAGCCACTTGTGAATCATCAGAACTTTTCTCTGGATAAGCTCAGTAGTAAACCTGATAGGATTTCTGGCAATTGTTTTGGGTTGGAGTTTTTTTGTTTGGGTTTGTTTTGTGTTGGGGTTTTTTTTTTTGGCGTGTGTTTTTGTTGGCTTTTTTAATTCCAGCACCATCCTTTTTCCTTTTTCATATCAAAGATTATGGACTATCTGTCTGTTTTTACTGTTGTGTAGCTTTTCCACTTCTGCATTTACTATCTATAAAATGAGACAAATTATGCTTCCCTACTCACAGAGGACTTCTTGGAGGATTACAGACAAGTCCACACAAAAAAATTTTGAAACTATGCAGACTTTTAAGAGACACTTGTGTCACCATTATTCCAGCTCTCTCAAACTCACCTTCTGTATAAATAACACAAAGGAAAAGTTTCAGAACATATACACCCTTAAGAACATATACAACCTTAAGAAAAGCAGTTCTTTAACTTAGGACTAAAAAGGAAGAAGGAAGACACTGAAAAACATGAATTGGCAAAACAAAAATATGTCCCAAATGAGTTTTCATTTGCATAGCTAAACAAGTACCTTTGTTTTTCATTCAGTTGTGAGAATATAAGCGAGAAAAAGTATGTTGGGCAAGGCAATAGCTTTGATTAACCAAGTAAAGAAGAACATGGATCCCAAATCTACCAACAGATCTAACTTTTATGAATCATTTCCAATGTACTAACCTGATGTGATCATGATATTCAAGAATTAATTACATGTTGCACCATATTGATTATAACAAAGGAGTGCTTTTTTATGTAGTTAAAAACCACATCTGCTTGGGATAATCAACAACATATCCTCACGGACATTAGTAAATACTTGAAATGCACTAACTAGTAGAAAGATGTAAATAGGAATATTTAAGAAAAAAAATCAGTATTTGTACTGTAGAAAAGATTAGACATTTTTTCATGGATACATGCCATGCTCTTGCCAATACAGTTCCCTGAGTTCCTCTGTAAATAACTCTTATACATGAAATTAATTTCTACTAAAGTTCTTTAGTGTGTTTCTTCCCTCCTTTTATCCTCCTCACCCCAAAATACACTTGAATCAGTAACCTTAAGGTTCTTAGCAAGAACTCTTCTTAAAGAGCAATGACTATTATTCCAGCTTTATGTTACCAAGTTGCCAACAGGACCACATGGTGCAGTGGTGAATTTATCCTGCTTGTTACAGAGTTTACACTTCATTAATATTGACATAGCAGTGCTTATCTATAGCTGAGACAAGAAGTTGCCCACGGGAACACTTGTTACTCTGGGTAATTAATCAGAGGTGATGGGAAATTTTTCTTAGTGTTCTTGATAATCTCTAGGGCATCATCCAACTGTGAAATTTTGGCCTTACTGAAGTGGAAAGCAAATTTCATCAGTAACAAGAACAAGCCAAGACATTTCTCACAAAGCACTTCACGACCTGGTGTCATCTGGCAAAGTTTCTCTGTGCAGCCTTTTTCGAGAGCTGGAGAAGTAGTTCATTTCTATTAAATATTTCACATGCATACATTACAAGCCCCTAGTTTTGGTAATCATAAACATGTTTTCAGGAAGGTTCTACACATTCTCCAGGGTAAATACCTTTTTTAATGGCTTGAATCTATACTCAACTAAAGTCTCTCACAGCGCAGTGAACTTGCAATCATATCCTCAATAGGAAGCTTGTGGGTTTCCATGGGCAGGGAGAAAAATACATAAGACTGTCAAAATCCTTTAAGATTCAAGCACATAGCTTGAAAAAGCCTGAAAATTTCCACTTTCTAGAGTGAGGCTAGCCTCAATGTTCTATTTTTTTTTATTAAAACAAAGAAACACTCCTTCCATTCAATGCTCAAATTTAGAGTTGTGTTACCCAAAATAATAATCACTCAAAAAAACCCCAAAACCCAGTTGCATTTTATTTTTATGGTCACTAGGCATAGGTTTTCAAATTCGTGTATGTAGAGGCCAAACAGAGGTGTGTTTTTCTTATCAAAGTCCTTCAGTATAGTTAGATGTCTACTGCACAAAAGTAGTAGGAGTTGTAAAAAAATTTTCAGTTCAAAAGATGAATCCTCCCCAACCCAAAGAACTATTCAAATATCCAAGCACAAAATAGAGCCAGGTCTTCCAGAAAAAGTTCAGTGATTTAGACAAATGTTAAGCAGAGCTGAAATCGACTCAGCAGTTTTATTTCCTGTCCAGGTACAAGTTTATTATTACTGACTGTAAAAGACAAATTAACACTTATTTCACATTTTTATCAACTATTCATTAGTTTAGCCATCTTTTTTTTCCAGCTATATCTATTTAAAACAACATTATTTTAAGAGATATAAAATAGACAAAATGATTGAATCATGAAATGTTTTGGCATATGTAACAGAAGTTTACAGGCTAAATTAAAAGGTGACTGATTTTCCATTTAAGTATTGCTGCAACATAGAGAACTGCTGATTGCAGATATCCATGGACAGGTTTACCCAAGCTTCCTATACCTTTGTTTGACTGACCCCTGGCTCACAGTACATTTGTCCTGATTAAGAACATACTGTGTTATTACTGGAAGCCCATGTTTTGAGTGCATTGTACTAGCTTCACTGTAGCAGGAGCTAAATGAAAGAAATTTTTCTCAAATTACTTAATAGCATCATGAATTCTAGCGTGGACATTTCAAGTTTTTCTCAAATTACTTAATAGCATCATAAATTCTAGCGTGGACATTTAAAAAAAAAAGTTTATTTCTCATTGTGATGACTAATACAAGTTCTCTCTAATAGATGCACAAAGGGATTTGCATTTTTATGAGTTCAGTGAAAACTAACTGGCTCTCAGCATTAATTGCAGCCCTGAAAGTCTATCATAATCAAATCATTGTAGTATCTTGGATCCAAAAAAAGAAATCTTCTCTACAGGTAGATACTACAATGGATGTAGTTGCTTAATACTATTTCTTCTAAATGAGGGTTAATGCTGGTATTTTGCTTTTAGAATGAGCTGTCTTACTTAGTAAGTAAATTATAAACCAAGACATTTCTGGGGTCAAGTTACCATGTGTGCCAAGGTCTACATTTCAATGCAGGAATTGGATGCAAGATTTGTACCCACATTATTCAGGCACATAACCTCCCTTGAATACTTCCACGGATCAGGAGCAAGGCCACCAACTGCTTGTGTAAGTCTGAGTGAAATTTTTATTTGTGTGCCTCAATTCCTTTGTGTGAAAACAGGCTGATGATATGCTCCTTAACATAGATGTTAGGATGATAAACTGATTACTCCTTGTGAAGAAATGACTTGTTGAAGACTGCTTAGCAATACTCACTGAACTCAAGGATAGAGCTGTATGAATTCTGTCTTAAAGAACTTGTAATCTTGGTACGTAACTGTAAGAGACATCCACATTGCTTACCTAATCTGTTTCTGTGTCCTGTGATGCTGATTCAAAACAGCTACAGGTATCTCAGTCAGTAAAGTGACTGTAGTTAAAGCAGCTCTTTAATGTAATACTTCTCACACCAGGGACAGGATGAAGTATCTCCCTTACATTTCAACATATATTTATGCAAATCTACACATGCTTATGTATAAAAGTTTCTTTTTGGAGAAAAGTGCAATAAAATATTTCAAGTAAAATCAAAAGTCATACAGAAATATTAGAAACTACACTGTATTTGGTCTGTAGAAATAAGGGAAATGAAAGATAAACATTCTTTGCACAAATAAATTATCTTAAACCTTATACTTGAACAGCACAGCAAAACCCATAAAATTTACAATTCAGCTAAAATATCCTCTATATTTCTGTTCCCTTATTAAATGAATGACTACTACCAAGTCTGCTAAAGATATATAGGTGGTGTATGCTTGTCTTTCAACAAACTGCCCTCGTGCTAACTCACATCCATAGAGATACTGGGACACTTGCTATAATTGTCTCAAGGAAAAATCTGTGGTAGCAAGGGAATGAAGGACATGACAACATCGAAGCTTTTTGAAGACTGTTATCCAAACTTTACAAGTTTACTTGCACAGAATTACTCACATCACATCATCAAAACCAAAAGTGTGACTGCCCCCAAGAGAAACCAGCTGTAACTAAACATATTAGCTTAGCTCTACATCTAGCTGCAATTTTGGAAAGGTTACAGAACAGGTCAGAATATGTTGAGCCTCAGAACTGATGGATGAAAAGAAAATTATTAATATAATTTCTTTCAAAAGAAATAATTCCCAACTTACAATATTTTGGAAATTAATGAGAAAAAGAGCGTCTAAACAGATCTGGATTATTCATAGACTTAGACAAGTTAAAGATGAAAAATAATTAGATCATCTATCCTATCTTCCTGCCAGTGCGGTGTTGTTCCCTGCAGTACATTTGCTAATACTTAGTTTTTGAAGTTCCTTAAAAAGGAAGATTCCAGCATTTCCTTTGGACACATCCTGGCACACTGTCAGTCAGGTTTTTCCTCCCCCTGTTGAGTCAAGCATTTCCTGTCTCTTCTTATTTCCACTTCCACTCAAGAATTCTGTCTCCTCCTTGGTGCCAGGGCCCTTCAGGAATCCAGAGGGGTCACCCTGCCAGCAGGAACGCATTCCCAGAATACGATATACCAGTGTGGAAATCTATAGGAGACAATTTTAGGAGAACATTCTAGTAGGCTCCTTTTTGTTGATCAACTTTTGTTGATTGCTCTTTGTGTACCAGATGGGAAGAATGCATCTGAAAGGTGCTTAACCACCATGGAACATTTTTAATACGAAAATTCTTCAATATGAACTTCAGGAAGAGTATCTGTTAAAACCAAATGTTACCTGCCTCAGATCAGGTTAGAAGGACTGCTGAATGAGCATCCTGCAATGAACAGTAAGTACTGTCACAGAATCTTCAGAGTTGAAAGGGACCCATAAGGACCATTGAGTCCAACTCTTGGCCCTGCACAGGATATCCCCAAGAATCACACCATGTACCTGAGAGCATTGTCCAAACACTTCTTGAACTCTGTCAGGCTTGGTGCTGTGACAGCTTCCCTGGGGAGCTGTTCCAGTGCCCAAACACCCTTTGGGGGAGGACCCTTTTTCTAATATCTAACCTAAACTTCCCCTGACACAACTGTAGACCATTCGCTTGGGTTGTTAGTGTTTTGTCCCTTTAAATAAGTGGACATGAGAAAAAGACCTGAAGAAAAAGCAGAAAAATATGGAGATGTTCTTGGCCCAGTGGTGACTGAATACAAACCCAGCTGTGCTGTGTGAATATACTCAGGACTGTATCACATATAGGTACAATACTCATAGTCATGCTATAGACACAGTAGCCCCCACCTACTCATTCCAAGCAGTTCTGTTATTGACAGAGCAGTTGTAGAAAGAGATTTATTACCATTCAACAGGCTGTGTGCACACTCAGCATCATTAAATCCTTTGTGTGTTTGTGAAGAGATCCCTCTGTAGTTCCTGCAAAAGGTGGTGATTCATAAGGAACCATAGGTCAAATATGGTCTGAGTGTTTTTAGACATCTAAAGAGTCAGGTCAAGACAGGAATTTAAGAGTGGTTTGCTAAGTCGAAGTGTTAACCTTGTCAAATTGAGTAATCTAGCCTTCTAACCTGAGCAATCCAAGCCTGCTACCTTGATGAAAACATTGTACTATAGGTCATGATAAATATAATCCTTGAACTAGAAGCTTAGCCTTGTCTTGAAGGGGCCTAGCCAGAATACTTAGGAATATTTTCTTAGAAGAACAACAAATGTTAAAGATCTTTTTGTTCTTCAGATTAGAGCAGGTGGATTTCATAGCCATTGGTCTTGCAAAACAGTTTGCAGCAGGGAAGGATTAAGCTTCCATTACTTAATTCAAAAGATGAGCCAGATATAAAACAAAAATGATGAAAGAATTTGGTTGTAATTCTGTCTGTCTCTTTGAAGAGACAGAAATATTCTTGGATGTGGCCTTTGTTTTGACACATTTGTACCAATTACAAATGGAAAGGCAAAGTTGGAGTATTATTTCCTTCTTCCTTTTATTATTTAAACCGCAACACTGTCTCAGCCCCGATTTGTTCTAGTGCCTCTGACAAATCCTTTTGACAGCAAAGGAACTTTCTCTTTTAATGTAATTGTTCTTGAAGGTGTTTAAAGCATCCAGAAGAGAAAAGGAAATAGTTCTACAAGTAATTTGTGGAAATCTGGAAAGCATCTATAACTTGTGACTTATACAAGGCAATGTAATTTTAATAAATCTTTTGCTTCTCTTTTAGAGAAATAGTAGAGCAAGAAAAGAGGTATCAGCAGCTTATTTTAATTAAAATTCTGAGAGCTAAATCAGTGTCTTCCTTTTTTCCTTTATATTTTAGTGCAGCTGTGTTGAGTGCTGCTTACTTCATCAGCATTAATTTGAGGAGTGAAAGCTAATAAGAGAGAGGAATGACAAGCAAATCTGGAGTGGAAAAAAAAAACATACTAAAAATTAGTTTTTTATGCACTTTGTTTAAAGAACTGTAAGAACATTCAAAAAGGAGAAAAGCAGAACAAAAGTCCTGCAAAGTGCAAGTGTTTGTCCTGAACTACAGAAAACTGGATGAGCATCAACTGACAGCCAATTTATATTTTTTAAGATATGTCAGCCTTAAAAAAGGTGCTTTTTTTAAATTGTGACATGAGTAGGAAAATACATAGTTGTTACTTCTAGGAGAGGGAAAAACTAACTCGCATCGTTTGGCAGTGCTGAATTATTATTGATTAGCAACACAGTAACCATTGGTCCTGCCAGCAGACAATGCTTCCTGCTTGCAGTGATGCACTCCCTGGGAAAGGGCAGTGAAGACACATTGGGCACATCTGTGCTGTTCCACTTGGTGGTAAATTTAGGTTTTCAGTGAATTTTTTCCTACTAAACTGTGGAAAGGCAGTTCCTTGGAAGACAATGGAAAACTTGTCTCATTTGAGTGGGGCAAACTTCACCCATGCCACAGACAGCAAATGATAAGGTATCCTAAACTAAGCTTTAATCTACACCCTGAGAGGAGGTCAAGTGAAGAACAACCATACACTTCTGGTGAAGGTACTGTGTATGGATAGGACTGCTGCTTGGGCAAGCCTCCTGGTGGAGCTTGAGGTAGTAGTTTCAGGGTAAAGACAGCACAGTAACACTGCAAAGACTTCAAGATCTGCTCAAGATTTGTCATATGTTTAAAAGACAAAAAAATACTTTCAATGTTTTACTTTCTCACAGCAATGGGGAAAAATTAAAAACAAAATACCCTCTTTCTTAGAGCTATGCATGGACATTACCATCTATATTGTTTCTATCTATTCAAACAATCAGAAAACTTACTCAAAGAAGCACAATTCCTCTGGAAAGCCAGAGGGGAGAGAAATCAGTTAATAGGCTTTCTCTCCTAACAAAACAGTCTGATACTTGTCAGTGTCTGTGTGAGATGCATAAAATTGGAAAGAGGAGGATTTTTAGGCACTTGCATCGCTTCCGCTCCCATCCACAAAAAGCAGAAGCTTCTTTTTAACTAATTCACAGAAATCAAAGAAGTTGTCTATCTGCTCATTTAGGAATTCACCATCAGAAAAACAACACCACCTCACCACTCTACCCCCTCAAAGAAAAAGAAAGCAAAAAACAAAATCCAAAATAACCCAAAAAACCAAGACAGCACACATCCCCAGGCACACCACAATCAGAGTTTGGTAGGTAGGTATGAAACAGAGATATGGGTGAGCAATATAACACTACTTAAAGCTTGCTGATTTTCACCCTAGCACATCCAAAACTGATGAAGCCTGTTTAATGAATCACTGTCTGTTAGAACACAGAAGGAACATTTTCTTAAGGTACACTTCCTGTTTTCCTCTCATTATCCTTTAGAATTGAGAGAGATGGTACTTCCTTCACTAGTTGGGACAGATAATTCCACAGCCTAAGCTACTACTTTGATAAAAGCAGAAGGAAAAAAAAAGCTTTCTAAGTCCAAATTCCCATGAATAAGCACATCAGGCATCTTAACAAATACCTTGCAACAGCTTCCAAGCTCAGTGATGCTATTGCCTTGAAACTGTCCAGTGCAGAAGATGAAATCAAGTAAATATAACAAACTGTAATTTGTTTATAATATTTTTTTCACATCTAAAATAACTTCTTTATAATGCAATTATGTTGTTCCTGGAAAGACTCACTGCAGAGCCAGATTACAAGCTGGTTCATTCCCTTTCCAGCCAGCAAAAGAATCTCTGTTCTACCAGACATAACTCTTGAAAGGCAAGTGACTTCTAATTCAATTGTGAGCAGCTTCATGATTCTGTATCACTACATGTGTGCAAACCATCTTCTGTAAGCCTTGGGGATTCTACATTGGACAGAGCAATTTAGAACCTTTGTGTTTTTAACAAAGGTTTTAAAGCAGTTGTTAGTACGTGTCTTCCAACAGAAGTCAGCCTGTCATAAAGCCATTTCCATTTAAGCTTCAGTTGATATTCAATGCCATTTATTTCATAGCTGCTGCCTCATCTCAGCTCCTTTAGCTGCTCTATGTCATGGAACTCAACTCACTAGAAGTGCAATTTGAGGCAAGCAGTAGAGGCTATGAAAGCTGCTGAAAACCTCACTGTTGTTTGTGCTGCCCATTGCAGCACCAGCTCAGCCTACAGAGCTTCATCAGGTGTTTTAGTAATGCTGCTAAAAGCACAGCCCTCCCTGCTCTACATACAGCAACACAAACCACTGTCACTCTTTGGGTGTAAATGATTGGTGATGGCACCTAACTGTGAGGAGCAGAGGGCAAGTTTTGATTGTGGAGGTCATAGCCAAGTCCTCTAATAAAAAATTCCAGTGACTCTTCAGCTCCCACATAAAGCAAACATAGTATTACTTGCTAATAACACCTGGTCTCCCTTTTCCATCAGATATGACACTTAAGCTCTGTCAGCCACCTCACAGTTGCTAAAATAAATATGCAGTGCTACTAGTGGGTACTGTTTCCACTTCTGCTTCACCCCCATTCATGCTGTCAAGACAGAGTTTCTCCAAAAGACAGAGAAAAAGAAACCCTGGAGCATTTTTTGACAGAAAAGGAAGATCTCAATTTTGTATCTGCTTTCGTTAATTTACCAAAACTTACACATTATGTAGTAATATTTGTCCAGTGAGTTTGACACAAGTGACAGAATTTAATTTAACACAATGAGTCTCTGCAGAACAACCTCCCCAGGCATCAGTCTGTTTGACTGTGTGATGTTCAGACTGCCTCTTTGTGTTTTTTGACACAAACACTGCATCCGAATCAGGAGGACATATTTTATCAGATACACTGCTTTCTCTTCTTTAAGGGTATTTTGAGATGCAAATTCTCTAAAAAGCATAAAGAAATAAAAGCATACAGACCTGAACTCCAAGCCTTTTCTCACATGACTAAGCCATCATTTTCCTTTCTATTCTTTTTGAATTTTTATTCATCCTACAATTTCATCCAAGTTTTCTAGTTGTCCTATTTTGGAGATAGGATATATGGTTGCTTAAAGCAGGAACCCACTCCCATGGCAAGGAACATTTCAAACTCCCTGTTTCTCTTCAACTATACGTAAATTGGTATGCAATTATCCACATTGGTTTTATTGGTTTGGTAGGGGATACTCAGATTCTGCTTTTCTTCTGAATATCTAATAGAAAGATTCCAATGCAGAAACACAGCTAAAATGGCAATGAGAATGCTTTATTATTTTGCAATTTATTTCCCGCAGTTAAATCCTTAGCTGATTCATCTGATTCCCGACTGATTTCAGAGGCCACTGGACTTGCCAACACATTTTTCCTTTGAGTTTCTTCCTTGCCAGACAAAAAAAAAATCTTCAAAAAGGAAACAAGCTTGTATTTCTACCTCCACTGGTAAATACAAGACAGGGCAGGAAATAATTATGAGAGACAACAAAAGAAGTACAAGTCCTTTTTGTGCATGAGCACATATGTGCAATATGCCATGAAGGCAGTAATTTAATGCATGAAATTCTAGGAAATACTTCAAAACCAACCATACTTGATGCTTCAGTCCTGGATCAATACTTCTTTATGGCACTTTAAATGTATAATAAGAAAGAAAGCTCTGAGTTAAAAGGCCTTATATTCCTAGCTAGATTCTCTAGTCCTCCATCAGAGGCCAAAGTGATTTGCAAACCTCTTCATGTTACAATCCACTGTTCAAAGTGAAGAAAATTCATTTTGTATTTAAACCAAAATTCCCTGTTACTAGATACTCAGATAATTTCCTATTATAAAAGTATCCAACAGTAGGACAGCACAGCTCCCACAGCAACAAGTGCTCCCTGAGAGAAGGCAAAAGTCGTCTTCAAAATGTGATAGATACAGATTAGACAACAGTTTGTTGGGACATCATTCACAGGTTTTTTTATGGATATGAACCTTTGAAAATGGTAGCATTTATTTATTTCTACCCAGACTTCAGTTTGATCATGAAACAGACTGGTTTATTGGCACATGTAAGATCTTAAATTTATGAAAGGATAAATCTATGTTAAGTTCAAATGCTAACTCAATTAGGGTGTTTACATGGGGTCTTTGCACAATGTTTATGGGATGAAGTTTGAAGTAAAACCCAGACATGTTCTGTTCCTCTTTTGTACCACAAAGATTGCGGTGCAGCTAGGAAACATACTTCAGTGAGTCACATCTTGGAAAAGAAAAAGATAAATGGCTAAAAATGCAATAATAGTAGGATATCTGGAAATAAACACTAACTGAGCTAGCAGACTTCTTTTGTAGTCCTGCTCACAATCACTTCTAGTCCATGTTCAGGATATTTCTTCAGCTGCCCAATTTAAAAAAAAGACAATCAGTTCTCTTGATGATGTTTCGTCCATAAGAAAGGCAAAAAGCAACAGAATTTGTGTTGCTGTACTGTATTCAGGTGAGTGTGGCTATAGAGGTTGAGACTCCAGAAAGACAGGCACTTGCCATTTCAAACCTCCAGCTTATCAATAGCCCTTGGCATTTAACTTTATTTCAGATGTCAGAATTCCTTGCAAACAAAATGAACCAGTGCTTTAGTCTTGCAAGACACATAGCATTATACCAGTTTCTCCTGTTATGAAGCTGGAATTGAAATGGTCTAATTCCCTATAGTGTGCTCTTCCATATATATTTACAGTAGCAAAAGTGGAGAGCATAAGCACCAACAATTCTGCACAGAGGTAATCTTTCCACATTTATACATTAACAGCAGAGGAAAAAGGAGAAAAGGTTGCAGTAAGTCATTAACTGCAATTAATTTGTCAAAATTAAGGCCCTTGATGGGTTTGAAAAATTTCCCTTGCAATTCTAACTTTTTACTTCATCCCTGCTTCTTCGCCAGGGTAAAAAAAGGTGTAGAAAGTCACAGGCCAATACATCTGTAAAGCAGAGGAGTAGATTAGGTCCTACAAGTAAATTTCTGGCAGTGTTTGGCTCCGTGTCTCTTCGTCCCCTAAATACATTCTCACAGCTGAAAGATTTTGAGTTAGGCCTACACCTTCTGTCACAAGAAACGTTGCCTTTACTCATCTCCTCTACCTCAAGGCAGGCCTTCCTACACTGCAGACATTGAATCAGAAACTGGGCTAAAACAATCTTTACCTGAAGCAACCTTTTTTATATGTATTACTAGAACAGCTGCTTGCTACATCCATTGCATTTGCAAGCGTACACAGTCATCATTACAAAGTCACTAGGAATTTATTTTGAAGTAGAAGCAAGGGAAAAATAGCCAACAAGTCATCTGATTTATTGCAGTAACCCCCATTATATATATATATGCAGTGTTAAAGTGATCATATGGTTGGCTGCAGAAATGCTATGTAATGCAGTGGAAAGGTTTAAAGGATTAAGTGATACACATATGCTTTTGTAATCACATCGATATGTTTTTTAAAAATCAAGTTTCTTCAAAAAGTGCTAAATCACTGTATAGCATATGCAAGCTAAAACAAGAGCTTACTTCAGAGAGAAAAGTGAAAAGATATATCCACTAAATTAGATAGCAAAAGTTTTGGCACCTCTAAAGATCTGGAATGCTTCCACATGTAGGTGTGAATCAAAACAGTATACACACATTTCCAACAGCAAGATCTGTAATTCCTCACCATCCTACCAAAAATGCTAAAGGGTTCTGATAGTTCATATACTACCTTGGCTGAGGCTGTGTATTCACTGGTGCCAGATCCCATTCCTAATGTCTTCAGCCTTCTACATGGATTGCAGAACTTAGTATCCAAAAAGTCCCTAATGCTGTTGTAGACAGTGCCATTCGTGAGAAGTACTGCATGCAGGGTTTACCTTTCTTTTTATTGTTTGGGGTTTTTTCATTTGGTTTGGGTTTTTTTTCTAAAAAGCAATGGTTATCTCACCATAATGTTTCTTTGTCTATCCATCTATTCCTCCCCCTCCCCTGAATAACTTTGGAGCTTGCTGGGCAATTTGAAACTCATCCTGAAAGAAGTCTAAAAGAAAATTATATCCTTGCACAAGTTCCTGAAAATCAGTGGGTGAGCCGTGGGTAGAGACACAACTTGGCATCCTCACAGAAGGAAAGGCAGACAAGATTCATCTGTTAGTCATTCAGTTTGGCCTCAGGAAAGTAAAGAATGCAAATCCAGAAGAAATCAAAATTCATTGCCTTTGCTGCTTACATAGCAACTTGGACAATCCAATTGGGTGATACAGTACAGGAACCATTTGGGATCCAATCCTGCTTCCTCATTATTGATTGAGGTAGGAAGAGAACCTCATTGGAAGTACAGTGAGACAATACAGTTTAGGAACTTGTTCTTATATTGCTCTCTGACATCACATCTTCCAAACATTAGTTATTTGATTGGGCTCTTTTGTATGGTGTTTGGTTGGTTGTGGGATTTTTTTAAGTGTCCCAGGACAGTTACATGTTCCAGAATAATGGACTGTTCTTTAGGGAATATCTGCTTTATGAGACTATCCCTTGAGGACCCAGTTTAGACTAATGATACTGAATAGCAACGATAAACACATAATTCAGTTTGAGCAAGCATTCTACTCCAGGATGAGCTGCATGGCAAAAGAAATTTTAAAAATTAAATTAAAAAAATAAATTGAAAAAATAAATTAATTACAACACCTTTCATTGGCTTAACTTGTCATGTAACGTCATGCTAAGATTCTCTTGTAGGCTACCTCAGAGTACAGCTGTTGCACTGTCATCTATAGGTAACTTCTGTTAGCTAAGCAGATATTTTTCTAGCTAGGCTGTAGACTGAGCAAAGGAGAGAGAGGGATGGGTGGGTCTTAAGGGAAAGAAACCTCCAGGAATGATCCAGTTTGAAAGAGCAGATAGGGATAGGAGAGGTTATATTAGATTTTGAAACTACCTTTTGCTGACATCATTGGCTCACAAACTGGGTTTAATTTTTAGCCACATGGATGTTACAGTGGGTTTGAGCACGATAGAAGAATTCATCAGCTTCAGTCCACTAGTTAAACTAAGTTTTGACTTAGGTTTCATGTTCTGATGAAGAAAAAGATACAATGACCTACACCTGTCCTGTGAGTGAAAGGAGTAATTGTTCAAAGCTGCTTAAGTGATCTGAGTGCTTATTTCCAAAACTTTTTCTATAGGTCTAATGATTTCTATGTAAACCCTATGGCAAACTATGAATCCTGATGATGAAAAATCCTAGCTAGAAAAAGGTGAAAGTTTTTTCCCATCATTCGTACCAGACTGTTATCTTCTACTGTTAACAAACTGTTTGCAATCAAAGTTTGTAATCACAATTTTAATTAAGTAGGGTTCAGTGTTCAGCATGTTCACTGTTGGTTGTTTCTGATATATGGTGTTCAAAATACAAGCTGTCCTTACGGAACACATTTATTTCAAAGGTAATTTCTTCTTAACTCAGTAAAAGAATGCTTAACCTCTCATCTAAAGGGCCAGAAGTTGTCATTACATGTTTAAAAGACTGCTTTCAGCTAGATTCAGCTGGAACTGACTGCTACAAAGAACATGTCCACCAAACACATTTGTTGTTTAGAACTTGAGCACAGAAGTCTAAAGACAGGCAAAAAAATTCAGATGAAGACTTCTGAATTTTTCCCACCAGCTAGTATCTGACAAAGTATGTCAACTATTCTAAATAAGATATGGGGGGGAGAAAAAACCAACCTATTCAGAGACACACTTACTTCATTCTTCTGCAGTGCACATACTAGCACTTGGTCCTTCTACTTCTCACTCATCTTCAGCAATGAGATTCAGTTAGTTTTCCATATGCAGATATCTTTGAATATTGTCTTATCCTCACCATGGCAAATCAGGGACACGTTGCCTGGGTTCAAGTCTGATGTTAAGATAAACAGAGAGTTTGTGGAAGGAGAACTGTCTGACATTTTGCCCTTTTGAAAACAGAATGAGTCCTTTCCACTGCTCATTTGGGTTTCCTCTTGCACAACCTTTCATTTAGTGACACATTCTAATGTGGAAGGCAATTTTAAGCACTTCAGGTTTGTAATGAATCAGATGACACAAAAACAGAGCAACCATCATTCTGGACTACACATACCCCACAGAAAGGAATATAGGTGCCAGTATCATGCCAGTGTCCAGCAAGATGACTATACTAAATCTGCTTGAAAGAACAGGTGAAGGAATCGTCACACTGTTGCCAAAGAAAGCCTTGCCAGACAAGTGCTGTACATGTAGTAGAAACCTGAACGTTTATTGTGCAATCTACTGTATTTACTACTATTGAAATACAAGATTCTGTGTTTTGGGGGTTTTATCCAGTTCTACTGATAATCTTAGGGATTAAGCAAAATGAGTTCATAACAGAATGCCTTATAAAACAGTAAAACATCCTTTAAAATGTTAAAGTCTACAAATATGGAAATAAAGAGATAGTCACCAAAGAATTTAACCAGGCTGCAGGAAAGAGATAAAATGGTCTTCAGCCTATCATATACAATATTGCCTCTTACAGCAGTACATGCCTTTTCTTTTAACACAATGTCAGAGTCCCTTCTGTCTCATCATCATTGGGGCTTAGAATCTTACCTCCATCCACTGCAGGCATATTTCAAGCTTTGCAGTTTTCAGACATTTGTATTAAGTTATTATGCTTTTACTAAAATATGAAAACCATCCACATATGACCCAGTTTCCACATTGCTTTCAGATAACAGTCCTACTTAAAAATGGAAGCTTTGCTTAAAATGGAGTTATTGCATAAGAGGAACAGAGTCAGGTATAGACATCATTCACAATATCGACAAGTGCTTTCCCACCAGAGGTTATTCAGAATGAAAAACAGATACAGGAACTGTGCCCTTCAAACTAACTTTTTAAAAACAGAGACACTATAATTACGAATGATTTATTCCTCATCACATTGCATGTTGTTATCAAACTCAAAGCAATGAAAGAAAGGAGGCAGGGGCATCAAATCCAGGCATTTGAAGAGTCTTTGGTGCAGCATGGCTCTTCATATTTTGTAAATCCACCCTTACAATCCAGAAAAACATGGGAAACACCAGGTAGACTATTTTGCCTATAGGTTGGTAAAACACATCCCCTCAGAGTAGGGACACAAGATACTTTTCCTCCCAGCCCTGGGAAGGGACAGACATAGCAAGGAAGCACAACAGGTTTAGCTCCCTGTGCTCCATCTTCTACAGTCACCTGATGAGGTTGCACTGGTAATGTTTGTGAAGTTGACATGCAATTAAAATTTATGAAGCCATTGGTCATTTTCAAAAGTATTTCTTAACCTCTTCAAAAACTACTGCATTTGAGTTACATTTACTTCATATTTTTCAGGGTTATCTCAAGCCTTCCTGAAATAGGAGGTTCACAAGCAGATTTACTAAGTAAGATGTAAAATTGTAATATAATCCCATGATTTCAGATGATGGGAAGCTAAGCAATACCTTTGTAACATCTCTAGCTTCATTTTATTAACAGATTCAGGATGGGAAAAGCATATTATGTATGGCATAGAGAAGAGGGAAGTTGGCACATTAATTCAGAAATGGTTAAATGCTCACCTTATCTCTTCTTTCCACCCCCCAAAAAAACCCCAACCACAGGACATTTTAGAGGCCTAACCATACAGACAAAGCAAGGAGTTTTAGCTATCCACATCTTTAAAAACATAAAATAATTTCAGGTAATTTTGAAGATACCTTTAAACTCAAGGAAACAAATTTGTTTTTTCATTCCTTTTTATTCATACACACCAAAGTCACTAATAACTGGAGTTCACTTCATAGGCACAGAAATACAGTATATATCTCCAAGTATCAAAAGCAAAACATTCCTAAGTTAGTGGGTTTTTTTAGACATGTGGTATGACAGAAAATGTTATCAGCATGAATTTTAAAACTATTTTTATATCCATACGTATATATTTGCACATTCATTATTACTTTTCCTCCAGAAGAATTACACTTAACAACTATAAACCCACTTCAAAAGCCTTAGCATTCATGCTGGTTCAGAAAGTCATATTTCCATTCTCACTGTCTCCTTAAGTGTGACAGAGGGAAAAAAAATAAAGTATTAAAAAAACAGAGCAGGAATCAAGAGCATTTACCACTTGGAAGAAGGAGGTGTAGCAAGCTTCAGCCAGCTCCAAAACAGCCCCTCTAGGGCTGTAGCTGCTTGGCTCTACCAATAATGAAGAGAAAGCCACAAAAGAAGCATAGTGGGGAGAAAAAAGTTCTTGTTGCAGTCTTGCCAATTTTCAGATACGGTATTTTTCATTAAGAGCTAGATGTCCTCAAGAGACTATATGATTTTTGCATTTAGAAACAGGAAAGAAATAAAAACAATAAACCCAGAGCTTTTTGATTAAAATGTATTTACATAGAAATGCAAGCACAAAGCATCAAAACAACCCTCCTGCATCCAGCTTCTGAATCCCTTTCATGACAGGGACATGGCAATAACCTACCATAGAAAACAGGCTGTGGGAAGGGTTAAGTGAGACCAGGTGTACCTCATTACAAAATCTTTGGTTTGCACTGAAGGAGTTAGCAAGTGTTTTCTATCACCACAATACTATAAGTTTCTTCCTGCATCTTTGCTTTTCATGGTCTGTTTTTCTCATTTCTTCACTCACAAGAACATTTTTTTCGTGTTTTTCAAATGCTGCACAAGGTCTAAGTCATTAAAAAATACATTTAAAGCTAGTTAATAACTAAACTAGTTTCTATAAACTCCTGGAAAATAGCTGAAAATTATCTCAAGTCAAAACTGAGTAAAGTTAGGCCTAATTCTGTGCAGGAGTCAGGGAGAAGTACAAAGAGAAGTGGTAGGTCAGCTAGGAAATGAACTTCCAGTGCTTTGGCTAGTTTGTGATACCTACCCATGTAGTAAACATAAGACGCTTTCTGTCAGCTAGGAAATGAACTTCCAGTGCTTTGGCTAGTTTGTGATACCTACCCGTGTAGTAAACATAAGATGCTTTCTCCCTCAGAAAAGAAAAAAAAAAGAATAATTACCTTTGATTTTATTTTTGAAAAACTGGAGTAGATATATATATTTGTATGGGCATTGTGAAAAAAAATCTCTGGTTGTCTTACAAAAAGTTGGAAAAACTGGAGTAGATATATATATTTGCATGGGCATTGTGAAAAAAAATCTCAGGTTATCTTACAAAAAGTTTTTCATTTGCTTGTTAGAGAATAAAATGAGACTAAACTGCAACATTCATATTTTTGACCTTAGAGAATAAAATGAGACTAAACTGCAGCATGCATTTTTTTGACTGAAATCAAAACTTGTCAGAGAAGAGAGGCAAACTTTGAAATCTAAATGAAACAAGATTCTGCAATGAATGTTTTCGCATCATTACACTCCTGTGCTAAGAACATGCTTGAATCCTGGAAGTTAGTCACACTCACATGAACTCTCTGTTTCTCACATTGAACAATCCTGACCTCTGATGGCTTCAGATGTGAAATCTGAAATCAAGCCCTCCCTTTCACTTAGCCTCACTTCTTCCACAATGACTCAACAGCAAAGTTTGTTGCTTAATACTGTTCCATAAAACAGTTAATCCACCCCTGACCTTAAAAAACCTGACATCCTACTTCTGGCACAGCTTGATTGGTGAAGAGCTGATCCCATGCACATATGGCTATTCATGATTTGCTTTAGGTTTCCATGAAGCACTGCAGACAGGGATAGATATTTTTATATTTTTTTTAATTAACCAGTCAAAGGAGAGTAAGGTGAAAAAAGTCAAATAACTCTCATGCTGATCCCTGCAACAGCCTCATTCAAACAACACTTATGGTCCTGAAACAATAATTTTTCCAAGTCAAGAGGCTTAAGGCAAGGGCACTGCCAGTCACTCCTTCTGCCACCAGAAATTAATTCATGTTCTCATGGATTAACTCATTCCTAACAGATAATTAGCACCTACAATTTCCTCTGAAGACAGTCAGAATGAAAAATACCTGCAAGACAAACTAGCCTTATCCACATATAATATGTCCATGAAGTATTAGTGCTCTCACCATCCTAATAGATCCTTAGTATATCCTAAACATTCACCTTACTTGTAGGTATACAATGGAAACTCTGTGGCTCAGTGTTGTAACATCTAGTCCCTGAACTTAACACAAATTACTGAGTGCCTAAACTAAGGTGCTCAAATCCACACATAGCCACAAAATGCTGAGTGCAACAATTCATTCTCCAAGTCTCTAGGAAGTTTTGATGCTCAGCACCTCTGAAAAGATGCAAGGCCTTAGGTAATGACATTTGGAGAATGTTGGCCAAAGCTGTTTGATTAGGCTCTGGGTATCTCACTGAAGGATTTTGTCTTACTGAGTGCCTAAACTAAGGTGCTCAAATCCACACATAGCCACAAAATGCTGAGTGCAACAATTCATTCTCCAAGTCTCTAGGAAGTTTTGATGCTCAGCACCTCTGAAAAGATGCAAGGCCTTAGGTAATGACATTTGGAGAATGTTGGCCAAAGCTGTTTGATTAGGCTCTGGGTATCTCACTGAAGGATTTTGTCAACATGAACAAGCTGTTTGATTAGGCTCTGGGTATCTTACTAAAGGATTTTGTAAACATGAAGCAAACAAGCAATCATTGTGTGGGCTGAAGGCAGCAGTGCTTGAGATACACACAAAAGCAGCATTTTGACTAGAAGGAGGTGATATTAATTCAACATTAGCTTGAGGTTGCTGAGAGGAGTTCACCTGCTGATAAATGCAAAGGCACATATAGCTGAGGTTTCTTGTTTCTGTTTGTTATTTTTTTAAGCAGCACAAGTTTTATTTTCCCAGTTCCGTGGCTTAAATATCCAAAGTCCTTTATAACATACCTCAGGGCTCAAGTAATGCTTTTCCCAGCATGATAGGCAGCACTGTGAATAATCAAAGAATTTTTAGAATATTTGTTAGACAAGCAAAAGGCCCAGACACTCTAACTGTAGCCTATTTACGTGATAGTTGACCTTTTTCTTTCTCTTTTGCTGCAAATGCTTCTTCCCTTCTAAAGTTCTTTAGGCATCATTGTGGCACAAGCAGAGATATTGCTTTACCCATCATAGCTTTCACTAGTTCTCAAACTCAAGACAGTATTTTTCTGTTGACTAATCTCCATAATTCATGACCACTTGTCACAATCTTGGTAGCATTTGTTACAGCCAGAGTTATATCATAGAATTCTTTAGCAATCTTTTATTTAGGTTGGTTTCAGATCTCAAATCGTAACTAATTTTTCATTTGAACAATCACTGATAATTTATAAAACTTATTTCAATTTTTGTTCTTGCAATCAGTCATTAAGTTTGTGGGCACATATTTAGCTGCTTCAAATTCCACACACATCAGATGACTGGAAAACACATTCAAAGGAGAGGGTGATTTTGGATATTTGGCTTTCCAAATACCCAACTGTAGACAGCACAACAAGCCAGCCTTCACCAAATGTGGACCACCCATTTCTGTGAAAAAGATTTCATCAAAGTATCTCAAATTGAGGATTAGACATTTTTCAAAACTTAAGCATGTCATCATGATTTGTATTAGGTATAATAATAGAGTAGCTGTTCAAAAAAATGTAAGGAAGGTGAGACATAAATGTTCACTGCTTTTAAAGACCAGGTAGCAGTTTTCTGTTTGTGACAGCATCATCAATTGCTCTGGAAATTACAGCACTCTAGAACCATTAATAAAATAAAAGACTGAAATCTTAATCAGACAATATCCTTGTTTGCCTGATGGCTTAAGCTGAAGAAAGAAGAATAGAATAAATCTATAACATATGAGCAAAATTATCTCTAAATGGAGTGTTTAAAAATGTTTCCATCAGGCATCAGCAGATGGTTCTTCAAATGAAAGCCAAATATTACAATGGCATCTATTTTAAGTCTTGCATTCCAAGAGTGAAAATATGAGCCAGATAAGTTAGTCTGTGTTGACATGTAAAGTACATCACTCCCATTAGAAGGGCTGATGTGGATCTAAATGACCCGAAAGATGCTCTGTGGCTCTACTGAATACCAGAGAACAGAAGCGTAAATGAATTTGGACATAGGTAATTCAATTGTAGTTATTGCACTTCTGAATCAGCCTGTATGTAAACTTCCACTAGACAGAAAGCACCTGGAAAAGCTCCACTAAGAGGGCTTGATTGTTTGACAGCTTTGGATGACAGCCTACATAAACAGAGAGGCAAGAAAGAGAGACATTGTCCTGTTTTTTCACTACAGCGTTGTTTTTATGATCGCCTCCAAAAGCCCAAATTTGCAATTAGAGAACCCTTTCTACAAGTGCAGCAAATAATTACATGCTTGGGGTTTTCAATATGAGCTTGATATTTTCAGCACTCTTCACTCCAACTCATGCTGGTTTTCTTTCAATGTTTATACCTCATTCTCCCCTGAAAGCCCAAAATTAAAATTTTTGCACACAAAAACTTTGCTCCTTGGTTATTGTTTCATGTATGATATCACTTCCTTTAGTTGTTTATAAGCAAGAAGATTGTTCAGAAATGTGCTGGATTTATGTAATCTAAGTGAATTGAAAAAAAAATTATCTTTATTTAGACAAAATAATGAGAAAATCAACGTGATGTCAAACTGAGACTGATTTCAGTAGTAATGACAGTAACTGATTAACTTCAGTCTGCTTAACAATGCTGTTTACATTCTTCTTGCCTCTCCTTAAAGGCAATTATTTCAAAACTCAAGGGATTTCTCTTATGCACATCTGCAAATTCAATGTCAGTTCCAGATACACATTTTGGTGGTGAATCACACTGGCTGCAGTTCACCCAATGAGAGCCCAGTTTTTACCAGACAAATTGAGGTGACTTAATGCCTGGGGGGTTTACTGACATATTTACTTGCTTTTGGCTTTTGCTATCCTTTTTTTCACTTCTAACGAATCAAACATATTACTACACACTGTTGACAAATTGAGGATAGGAAAGAACAGATGAGATAGGCATTAACAACTTTAAACTCAGGATGCCCAACTTAACTCCCTACTATCTGACACCACCAACCATTCGAAGGGAGGTTTTCGGTTTTTTTAAAGGTTTGGGAAAAAGAATTAAGATTTAAGGATTTTATTTTAATTTAAACTATATTAATGGGAAACTAGGCATGATATAAGTACCCAAAACTACTACACCTTCAAAATTATATGTCTCAGTAGCATACAGATCATTACTTCATGATACAGGTTATCTATATGTATTCTCTTTATATAAATGTTGGTAAGGAAAGACTGATCATCCTATCAACAGAGGAGGAATTTACTCAGATTCTTGGAAAATGAAAAAGCTGAGACCTCTTTGCATGTATACTGATCTGGTACATATATGCAGTTGTTTAACCACACTTACAGAGTTTGAATCAGCTTTCTAGTACAGACTTGAACGATACCAAAAAAGCAATTTGTTACTTAGTGTCTAGTTGTGACCTAAGCCAGGTTGTGAATGGACATGAATTGGACCTTTTCCACCACCTGAGTGGGAATGAAATTGGGCTGCTAACATCTCTGTGCCAAGAGGTACTTGCCTCTACACAGAGTTAAGCAACATGTTATAGGACGTAAAGCTTGGCACTGCCAGTGACTTGCTGGGAACCTTCAGGCAAATGATATTTTCCAATTTTCTCCTAACTCTAAAATGGTGGTAACAAAATTTATTCATACTTACCCTTGAAAGTCTTGTGGCTGTAAGTGGTCTTTAGCTCTAAACAGCATTACTACAAAACTGACTGTGTTAGGCACTTAATATTGTTGGGAATACAGACATCAATTCATTGTCTCCAGGTGTGGCTTCCAAAGGAAGAGACACCTGCTTCCAACTGTTTTTAAATCCTGACTGAAAACCAGCTTTTCAGGGGGCTGTTTACACCATTACATACATTTATTGTTATACTATCAGTTCATAGGCTTTTCCACCAGCCGAGTGGGAATGAGATTGGGCTGTATCAGCAGTATCAGCTTGCTGCTGAGCAATAGCAATTCATGAGATCTAAAGACTGATCTTGTGCCTCTTGCTCACACTGACCTGTACTGATCACTCCTGGAGTTCTTCCATGAGAGGCACTGAGATTAATCAATAATCACAAAATTACTCAGGCTGAGAGAAGCGACAGCATTCTGGCATAGGCTGCTAACTTGGGCCAAATAGGGATAATCTCGCCATGTCCCTTTCTGATAGTTTTCTGCTGTAAAGAGAGACTTACTTAAAATATTGCAGAATGCTTCCTTGGTCATGTAGAACATAGGTTTTTCTGCTAATATCATTTGATGTAGTGAAAAAAGTCAGAAGACTAGTTCAAACTGAATCACAAGCATTTCTGCTGAGAAAGCAACAGCTGCCTCAGAGACACTGAACAATGAGGTCTGCTTTGAAGAGCTAATGCAAGTTTATTTGCTCTGCAACAGAGCAAACCTTCAGTTCTGATTTTTTTTTTGAACATTCTTTCAATAGTTTAGCCTGGGTTTTGCTCAACCTTTTCAGAATTAAGCACTCTGCCAGACTGCTGCCAACAAAGGTTGCTTAATTCCTCAGTAAAGGGGGAGTCTTGTTATTTAAATAAAGTAGCTACTGTAGTAGATTTGCAGATATGTTAAGAGTATTACAGGATCTAGAGGTAGATTTAGGAAGAAAATACTATAAAGCAGGAAAAAATTAAACAGAGTACTTATTGAAACTTAAAAGACATTATGACATGTGATGTGATTGCATCAGATAAGAGCAGGTGGAACTGTATTACCTGTACATGCAGTGTAATGCACATTGCAAAGTGACATTTGATTAGATACACTTCCATTTCAAGCATTAATCTACCACCACCTGTTACATTAGAGGAAGCCTCAGGGTTCTTCTGTCCCATTTTATGGACTGCAAGCCACCATGTTATGTTTTCCTAAGTACCAATATGTTACCCATAACTTCTTGTCTGAAACTGGACTGGTGAATTCATCTGCCATACATTCACCATGATGGGATAGCAGCTGCTGCATTTCCAGAGGAATCACAGCAACACAGATTTTTGGTCTAATGCCTTTGCTGTGGTGATGGGATCGCTTTACAACAGTCATTCTGGAAGACATTTTCAGTCAACTCAGTTCCTATTCTTCATGTGAACACAAGCTTTTGTTCTGCTTCAGTCACCAAAATGGAAGTGCCTTGTAAGTGCTATGGTATTGCCTGGTCACTGAGTTCCTCTAAATCCAGGATTTTAGTACAAGTAAGCAATACTGCAGTTTCTCCAGCATCTCTCCATCATCAACCAGAAAGACAGAGAGAATTCAAAGGCCACAGTCATGCATGGAAGGTATTGACAGTTTTAGCTGAGTCCTGGAGCATCAGGAGGGGGAATCTTGCTGCTGACCCTTTTGCAGGAAGGGAGTTGCCTGACAATTCCACTTGAACCTTTCAGACTTCTATTCTCAAGAGCAGACAGTTACATTTTCTAGTGTGTAAGTTACTTCACACCAAAGCAGCCAGATAGTCTTCTGCAAGCAGGAACAGCTTGATAGTGCTTTCTTGTTGGTTTTCTTGTCTGTGGCCCATGGTACACTACAGCAGATTGGCTGCCTGTTGCTGCAGGTTGATGGTTGACTGTGCGTGGTTTGAAACAAGGTGCCAGGCTCTTGCCCAGGCTTTGCATAAAAGCCTCACATGTGTCTCTCTGTTGAGCTAGTGATATATACACTGGAGGCACACAACCAGTCTAAATTTTTTCAGCCTGTGGAATTTTGTCTGTCAAATCAGCCTCTTGAACAAGCATTCTGGGATTTTACTGGAAAAAATTACTTCAACAGACACATACTTCCAGCACACTCAAAATCATGCATGCAAATTTGCTCCCTTTAGAGCATAAACATGGGTGTTTTAGCAGACTCAGCTGCAGAGGTTTTATTGGCAGGGTATTAGAAGCTTCAATTTTTTGTATATGATTTCAAGAAAAAAATTTAGACACTAACAGGAGATTGATAATACTAATGAAAATACAGAGGAAGAAAGAGACACTTGGCAAAATATACGAGCAAAGACCAGAACTGGTTCTTTTCAGAGCTTGCTTTGCCCAAATTAATTCTGATTTCTATCAAAACCCATGTATTTGCATAAATTTAAAGAGGAGTCAGTCTATTTATTTGGTGTATAAAGTGAATGCATAGGAATTCTTTCTAGTCCCCAGATTTATGAACAAAGTTTTGCCACTAGAAATTACAAACCATGTAAGCATTGAAAAGTGCTTTTCACCAACCACCAATGCCACTGAATGGTCTGGTTTAGGACTTTTGTTTGGGATTATATCAAACTCTGGAATCAATCAATTTTTAATGTAAGGTGTGATCTATCCTTTTCCTCTACTGGGTATTTTTTATGCTAATTGTATTCCTTTGGTATCTCAGCATCACCATTATTTGACATTATGGATATATGCCTGTGTGTAAACGTTTCATAGACTACCCATAACCTTGTAGATACACATTGTAGACACACATTAATCATTGTAAGAGAAATCCTGGCATGTTTGAAGTCAATGTCAAACCTTCCTTAACTTCAGCAAAGATCAGATTTCACCTCTGGCCCTGCAATGTGTCTAGCACGTGCCATTGCCTTTAATGCCAACTGTCAGCAGGTGTCTTTGCTAGACGTTCCAAATAACAGTTTTTGCATTATTATCCAGCATATTAAAACTATATTTTCTGCTGGCTTACACTGTGCTTTCAGCCCAAGGTCGAGGTTGTGACATCTGCCCAAATGAGATTGCATGCTGCTGGAATGAATTCCCAGATTCATTCCAGACTCTAGCTCTCTGTTCCTTAGTGGGTTTGGAGCTAGTAGAATCATAAACTGAAGTTGATTTATATTCTATATGGCCAAAGAGTTCCAATAAAGGTTGCCTCTTCCAAAGCACCCTGCCAGTTAGAACTATTGTTTATGCCATTGACCTTCCCATTTGACAAACTCTCCAATACTACATTGCATCCAGTGGGTTTCTATGCTGGCGTGTTGCAAACATGTGAGCAAATCATCTGGGCATAGAAATAATAATATTAACAAACCTCTTGGATCCCTAGCACAGCTTTCAGTCCAAGATCTTTTAAATAACTACACATGTTAATTAAGCTCTTCCAGCTTCCACTATGAGGTAGGTAAATGTTAATGTAATCATTTAGCAGACAGAGAGACATTAGCATAGAGCTGTTAAATTACTTGCCTGATGGCTGCTATGACTTCTGTGGAAGGTGGATCCTACATCTAACAAGACTGTTTTTCACGTGCTCTTAAGGAAACAAAGTCAGCTGAAGATAAGCTGACAACATATTTCTACATGTTCTGCCCAATTTACCCCTGTCTTTTTCTCAGTCTTGGAATAAGATCTACCATGTAGGCGGCACATGTCTTTTTAAAACCATCACATTTCACATCCCCTGCTAGAGACATTTATGTTCACTGGTGACCTCTGCAAGAATCCATACATCTAATTAATGTAGATTTGATCTTTGGGGGGAAAGCAACTCACAGGGATATCTTTCTATCTTTCTTCAAATAAGTGCTCATTTTGGAAGGATGAAATATTCATTTTCTCTTGCCATTTTTAGGAGTCAAAGCATATCTAATTTTCCTCAACCTTTATCATTGTCATCCTATTATACTCAGTTGTTTTACACTTCTTTCCCAATAAAAATTCACCTGAAAATAATGATATAAAAATAGGACATGAATAGCCGTGCAATTCTGTTGCTAGTTTTGATCTCTAACATAGTTATATCTATCAGTCAGATTTGCAATTTGACTCATCTTCTTCCATCACATCTCATCCTAGTCAAGTCCAATTTTAAATTAAAATAACTATATCCTTTGTTTTACTGTTCTCATAACCAAATATGGTATCCACTAAACAGGCCAGCTATCCTACTAAGATCTGAAATATCTTTTTAATGTTTGCCAGACCTAAAACTTATCCCAGTCAACCTTGTACTATTATTGCCTGAGAAATTAAAGGCATTAGCCAGCTGCTGGGGAAGGTAAATAATTTCACATTTTTGTTTGCAAAAGGGAAGAAAGGGCTGGTACTTTTCCAGTTTCCAAAAGCTAAAGATTCCAGTTAACTCTGTGCTTTCATATAGGTTTAGACTACCACTTCTGAACATGGTACCTGAGGTCATCCCATATGAAATCAATAATAATCTTCAAGTCCCTAGGAAATCCCCATATCCCTATGACTTGGACACCAGTGAAGGTATTTAAATCTGTGAAATTCTCCATAGTTTAAGTCACAGAAACACAGGAAAGATTTATTTTCTATCATGCGTAACATATAAATTATCTACAGATAAGGGTAGATCCATCTTGGAAGTCACAACTGTAGAGATCACTTTGACTGTGGTGTCACTCTGATGTCATCTGGAAGAAAGGTAGAACTCACCTATAAAGTGGTTTTATAACTGATGTAGCATAAGATTTCAAATTACTTCCAGTTAAAATACCAGGGATAAAAGAAAGAGGGGTTAATTCCTGGAGTTGTTCTCCCATATGCATGCAAATTTGATTTTAGTACTAACTGCAGTGTGAACTCTAGAACAGAGAAGTCATATTGCCACATTCAAATAGCTAAAGCATGGAGAACAGTTTAGATTTAGCCACTCCATCCTACTCTATCAAAGTCCTTCTTGCTACCTCCAGAAAAGGCTGACATTAGACTCAGTTCTTCATTTATGAAAAAGTAAAGTTAAATAAAATAACTAACATCACTATGAACTTGTTCTTAATTAATCTAAAGTGATAAATCTGATTTATACTTGAGAAGATTATTTCCATTCTGCTGGCCAGTCTTATAATCCATCTTTATTCAGGATCTGTATTTTCTACATATCTTCATAATTTCTGAGGTTTTAGAATTGTGATTAGAAACATTCTATCACCAAAATCTCCCTGTTTAACTCAGAAGAGGTATCTTTCCTTGGAATTAGGATTAGTAAATCTTTTTATTCTTTATAGAATGGTCTTAGGAATTCATCAAAGCTTGGACTTCTGTGACTTTTTATAGCTCAATTATTTACAGAATCTCTGCTTAGTTATATTTCCATCCAAATGTTCTTTCTGTTGCTAGACTGTAGGACTTAGCTAAGTCAAAGTGCTTACTTTATTTTGCAGTGCTTGTGCTGATTCTTATTGTATAAATTTGAGAAAAATTTGTCATGCCCCATGGCAGGGGGGCAGGACCTAGATGATCTCTAAGGCCCCTTCCAACCCAAACCATTCTATGATTAGTTCATGTTCTCATTTTTACCAGGTCACTTTATTAATTATTCAATGGCAATTGAAATGTGCATTTCATGACTCGTGCATGACATCTGAGCATCATTTCTGACTTGCCACACACCTCACCTTAAAGCTGCTGTCTCTTTAAAGCCTTTAATTTGCATAGCAGTACAGCTGGGAGTCCTGTACAGTCACACATATAAATAACATCACATTAAGCGGTGAAATCTTGGAGCAGAAATTCCAAGCATGGTGGAAACACACTATCTACTACATGTTTTAACTAGTCAACTGTATTCATAAGAAAAAAAATCATTCAGTGCTTGGAAAAGTGCAGGCTATGCTTTTTGGGGTTAGGAAGTCACAGGGCAGGGGAACATGAGATCTGGCAGAGATCACAGGACATATCCTAAGTGCAACACAGTGGTGAGATGTGTCCTTCAAACACACAAGCAGTGTTTATGCTTCTGGTTCTGGATAAGGCTCCATATTCCTGTAGAAAGGAAAGCTGACCCACTAAGGCACTACCCTGAGACAGAGAATACTCCCTTCCTATTCTTCACATCTCTTACACACCTCCTGACCAACCTTGAGGAGATGACCTAGCCTCATTTCAGCCACAAAATAGGAGCAGTACCTCTTCCCTACCTCACAAGGTACTGTGAAGATTAGTATGTGAATATTTATGTACTACTGTAATGATAACCAAATTAGCCACTAGCATGAGCTTTTTGGATACTATATTACCATGGAGAGGAATTCTCCTGCTTGCCTGTAATGGGAAACTCCTAAAATCTTGCCTTAAAAGGAACAGACAACAAACAGCATGAATCCCTAAGGGGATTGAAGGGGAGGTCATACTTTACAGTCCACGTAGGCATTTGACTTCCAAGGGTAGCTTTTTGAATATATTCTGAGTATTTTTTCCTCTGTAAACCTGAAAGCATTTTACCCTGTGATGAAGCATATAAATACAATATTTTGTGGGTTTGATTAAGAATAGTAGACCATGTTCCTTTTCATTTTCTCACCCCAGCCCAATCATAAAATATGTCTGTTTGAGTATATTTAATTGCTTTGATTTTACTTCAGAGAAAAAGTATTGTGAAAAAGAAAACCACCCACACTTTCCTGCAGTTGGTATTTTGCTCTCTGCTAAGTATGGGAGCATTTCTACCAGTTTAATATAAGCCCCTGATTCAGCAAAGAAACTGATGATGTACATAGCTCAATGTATAACACATGCTCTCAAAAATAATTGAGATGGATGTTTAATTACTTCATCAAGTTAGTGCTCTGGAGACTTGAACAGGAAAGTTTTGCCTTTTCTTTACAATGTGAGATTCTGTAATGCTAATGTAGAAACTGTTTGGCAGCTTCATCTTCTTTAAGCTTTTCCCATTTCCCAAAAATCAAAGTTGTAGAGTGTCCTGTATTCAGTTATCTGGGTATCAGCAGTGAAAGTCAGAATTTTTTTGTTTCTTTGCTTGTTTCTGCCCATGCACAGTATGCAGATAACAGTCAAAGCTGTTCTCTGCTCTGTTCTATTTCATCTTCATTATACTTACGGTGTTTGGAACAACTCCTTCAAATATACTATCCAGAAGTTAGCATAGTGCTTATGTCTCTCTTAACTTTTATAGGTAAGTTATGTAAAAGGATCTGCTGTGGGTCAGGGCCAAACAAATAAACAAATCAGCAAGAATTGCCTGGTGCCAATCAGGGTAAGGAACAGTACCTACGTCTGTGGCAAATGCACCACACTGGACATTGCATGCTATGTGTTCTGACTTTTTATTTGATTATATTTAAAAATGTGCATTTCATTTTTCCTTATAATATGAGACTAAGCTGATAAAAATTCCAAGATGGATAAAGAATTGGTTTATGGAGATTGGCAGCAGTAAGGAACTGGAAAGTTTTCTTTTCTTTTTTTTTATAAGAGTCACACATAAATAACCCATCTATAATTACACCGTGCCCTTTATATCTACTCTTTCATTTTACAGGTACCTCTCCCAGAAATAGCTAGTCTTGGCTGCACTAGCAAATCTTTCTTTGCATTAGTTAAAATTTCAAGACAGAAATTCAGTAGTCTTAACAGAGTTTAGATTTCATCATAAATTTGAAATTCTCTCCAAGTTCATGGTGTAGAAACATACCAGAGAGAAACACACAGTGATACATAACTCTGTCCTGAAGGCCTGGCAAAACTTCTGTCTGGACGAGTAATACCTCCCTATAATCTTCTTGGAACCTTGGAGGCTACTCTTTAATTGCAGTTCAGTGTGCTCCTACAAACCTATTCTGGGGAGGTGGTTTTGTAGGGATTGCTCTGGCTGAAAAGCCTGAGAAGCTTATCATAGTTATAAGCCACTATTAACAAGAAACACATCTTGTGATAGTTCCAGCATCACTAAAGAAATGGTGTAACATTACCCAGTGTCTATGTTTACCTTAAGGCACATATCTCACACATTGCCTGGCAAGTAAAAACTAAATTACTGAATTTTCATGGGCTAAAAAAGAGCAATAGCTATACCTATTTGCACACAAGTTGCAATCACACCCCAATAGACTCCAAGAACTCAATCATAAAGAATCAAGTTACTGATGTTTCATGGATTATAGGGAATGTGTTTGATACCTATAGAAGAGGTCCAAAGTATTGCATAAAGAAGGTAGAAAAATTCCTCAGGCTGGTATTACAGGTAGATATTAAAACATTGTGCCAGTTCCTAATTATTCAGACGTACTTTTATGAATAAAGTCCACAGGAATTGTCTGGATAAGACCACTCGTTTAGTTCTTACATTTTCCTCCTTAATCTATAAATTGTCTGTTCACTTTCCATGTTTGTTCTCTCCTACACGGCGTGAAAAAATGGCAGAGCTAATACTTACCTACCTAATTCACTCTCATGATGAGAAACACAGCTCAACTTCAATCCTATGGAGTAATTTTCAGAGTTACAGCACACATACAAGTACACTGAACTTCTCATAGTGGACAGTTTTGCAATGTCTCCACATGGATGCTTGGATCCTTTCCCTGTATTTTGCTGAACTGGATGTCTGTCACTAAAGTGTCTGTCAGGTCCATACTGAAGCACCTGTTGTGCAGCCAGGGAAACTGGAAACTCTCTCAAGGTCTCTGCCTGCCTCCATCTGGGACCAAAAAAGCACATCCTTTTCCAAGGCTTGAGGGTGCTGCTAAGCTTTCAAAGGATGCTTACTATCATGCTGACTTGAGCTCTGTTGGATACTGGGTCAAGAAGAGGGAATGAAGAAAGGGATTCTTAGGTCTTATGAAACAGAAGACCTAGTTCACCCAACAGAGAATCAAATTTTAGATAATATTACCTGATCACATCAGATGGAGTGAATAATGTTTCTTCTTAAGTCTAATAATGAGTGGTAAGCTACTGAGAGTGCACCTAATGTGACTGATCCTATTTACTGTCTTCTAAAATAGGAAGGAAGATTATGCTTCATATCCAGACTAAGTTAGCCACATGTACTAAGATAGTAAATTACCTGTAAAAGGCAGTAAAAATTGTTCTCTTCAAATACAGAATATACAAGATTTTATTCAGCAGCAGAGAAATCTGATAAAGCTAACCAGAGTGCTAGCTGAATGATTCTGAATTTACTACACTGGAAAAAATAAAACAGGCAAGAGGATGTCATGATATCCCTCCCTTCTGTTTTTCCTCTCAGACACTGGTAGGAACTTGGCACACCATTTCTGAAGCAACTGTGACAAACACAATTTTTTTAGAAAATTTTTATTTTATTTTCTTTTTTGTGAAGGAGTATAAAAATGCTTTTACCTCAGTGTTGCTTAAAGTTTTGGGTATGATTCAAGCATCTCAAAATATTAAGAATAATTGCAACATTGTGTGCTGCCAGCATTTGCAGTACAAAACTCTGCGTTTTTCTCACACTTTATTTAAAAAAGAACATTTTGCACCTCAATAGCTAGTTGTGGTTTTGGATCATAAAGCAGTAAGGGTTTTGATCTGTTCTGATTCCCACCCCTTCTGTCTCATTTTCCTCATGGCTTAGAACAAAATATTAATGTGACTCATCTGTCAAAAGTAATTTTCATATCCTCTACCTTCTATTTGGGCGTGTGACAAGACGAAATCTGTAGTTATGTAAAAGTATTTGTGTATTTTGTATAACAGAAGACAGGAATCACAGGTACTTCAAGCAAAAAAGAGACTAATGTCAGGAGAAAAGGGTGAATTATAAATGAAAGCAACTTACATATATTGTATTTAAATTTAATAAATACTTTAGAACATGCTATTTCAATTTAATATTTCTTAGTATTAAATATCACAGCTGTCATCTCTGGAACACTGGAAAAGGAAATAGTAAATAATGGTGTTGGGGGGGAAGTAGAGTTTATGGACTGGCTTATCCAAAGTGAGTCCCAGATGTGATACTGAAACATTTAAAATGAGACTAATTATGCTTGGAAAGATGGTATTTGAAATTGCAAGTGTCAGTTCCAGGATGTTAGTGTGTTCTGTACAGTTTAGCATGGTACTTTCAAAAGATGTAATTACCTGTATACATTCCTATGACTTTTCTCCAGATCAGCCTTCTATCCCGCAGTAATACTTTCTCACAAAAACTTAAAAATTCACTACAAAACAGCACAATCAATCAGTACAGAAGTGGTTTTGCTACAGAGGCATTTCCAGTACTTGACCAGATTCTTCTTTTCTCCCTCAAACACCAGACTGAAATATTTTACTAAGTGGATCCAGTTCAATGCAAACCTCATTCCACGAAAGTTATTTGCATTTGGGCTGAATTTTGAATCAGCAGGACTTAAGTATATGCTTAAAATAGCAGTTATATTTCTGTGACTACTTAAATTAACCAGGGATCATGCTGTTTCTGTGCTAACAGAGAGAATACAGTGATTTTCTGCCTTTCTGCTATTGCCTTTCTGCGCTTGGATCGCAAACAAAGATGTTCCCCACACCCAGTTAAGACCTGCAGGCAGGAGAGCCAAAGGGAGAGGAGAGTGTGTGCCACCTTACTATGTTTTAAGATTTAGTACATGAAAAATGAATTATCTCCACTCCTTTCACCTACAGCTTTGCACAAAATAATTCTTAAAAGCAAAGCAATGAAATGAAACTGTACCAATCAGGAAATTCAATGCTTAAATGTTCTCTTAGGAATGGTTTCTCTCATTCTCCTTTCTCTTTCATATTCCCTCCCTCCCTTACTTCTTGAAGAAGCCTTCTTGGGAGTTATTTTCACCATAACAAAAAAGTCTGCCTTGTGTTGATTCATGTTGCTCAACATCATGGCTTGTACTTGGAACTTCTCCAAATAGTCCTAACATATCAGGATCTCCACATGATTGAATTACACGGGGAAGACAGGGATTGTATCAGTAGGAAATGTTTACAGAGGTTATTTTTTCAGGTTAAAAAAATACTTTTGCATCATTATAGGTTTTCAGTTCTGAAAGTAGCAAAGTGAAGAATGCACATGAAGTGATTGGTCTCAGGACCTGAAGAGCTGGACAGTAATAATAATATCAGATAAATTTTGTAACAACATCTCAAAGTGGCCAGGAGTTCCTCTCAGTGGGAGCCTGTTGAGTGATCTACTGGAGCCAGAATTTGTCTATTTATTGGTTACGCTGTGTAGCAAAACCAAACTCAGCCCTAGGCATCCTTGGAGTAGACAAGACAGACAGGGGTAGCAGTGGTGGTGTGGGATGAGGAAAGACATATAAGAGGGAAAGGTGGAGATTGAGTGGACTTTGTGTGGGGAGGAACAGGGCACTTTTTCTGCTTCTAAAGTTTCCTGTCCTTCTTGCAACTCCTTTTTCCCTCCTCCTCAGAGGGAGGACACCTAGAGACCCTTTGCTTCCACTATCTCCATCATCACCATCTACACATTTTTCTGTCCTTTCTTGATTGCCAGGGAGGGGTCAGTCCTGGTTTGGAGGGACAGGAACTAGGACAGGGCCAGAGCAAAAAACCAGAGGAATCCTGCTGCTGCTGGAGGTAGAAAGGGCAGATGTGATTGCTGTTGCTGTACTGGGGCCCTCTGGTACATGCTGGCATTCCTTTACCCTCTCTCTAATCCTGCAGAGGCAGTAACAGAAGCATGGATAGTACAAACAGGAGGCAGGAATGAGCTGTTTGGCTGAAATGCCTAATCCCTCTCTCCTCAGTCAGAGGCAAAGTAGCTTGCCATCCCCTTCAATCTAGCAGCTCACCATTTTACTAACTATTCAAAGCTACTTCTGACTTTGCGATTTTCCCTTATTCACACAAGAAGTTGAGCCAAAGCCCCAATCCTAAATACCTGCAAGTTGCTGAGAAATGTGTATCCTGAGCTGAACTGTGGAGCACAGAGGCATTTCTAAAAATGCTGATAGGGTGTAGATGTGTTCTGAATTATTGACTCATTGTTCAAGGGAGAAGGTCTGTTTTGACAGGATAAACAACGAAAACCTACTCTTCAGAAAACTATGAAGCAAATGGCAATGAGGTTGTGCATAATACATTGGCAATTTCTGCTCTCCAGACTTTAAAGTCCTCTCAGAAAGGTGCCAAATGCACATTTCTTTGTAGAGCTCTGATGAATTGGATTATATAAATTGCAAATAATTCACAGTACTAGGACAGTATCTCCTATTGGTTCCCTGGGTGGCTGCACATCTGCTAAACTGCACCACAAACTGAGCAGGGGTCTGCTTGCAAGAGATGGAGGGAGTCAGGAGAAAAATCACAACAGATTATCTACCAAATCAAGGGTGAATTGGAGGACAGTGCTAGATTGGGTATTGCCAGAGAGCTGAGCCAGCAATCATTAAAGAGATTTTTGTTTTAAAATAAATTTGACACCAGAGGCCAGAAAGTTTGTCATCACTAATCTAATCCATATCTAAACCAAAGGGCCTGGAAAGCAGCCCTTTACTTTCTGCAAGGGCTTTGGGCTTTGTGAGGAAGGCACCCACCTGGTACCATCATGTGGCAGCTCTCAAAGACTGTGCTGGGACTAGATGGGCAGCTGGAACTACCTGACATGGAGAAACAGATTCTACCCATCGATCAGAAGTTCAGGGGCTGGGTGCCAACAATGTCTAGAAGATTCAAGCTTCTTTTGTGAAAATGGACTGTTTTGACAACAATTTAATTAATTCTTTTGTCAAGTTTGAAAGGGAGAGACCTTACAATAGCCCAAGTGTGGCATTCAGATGAAGCAGGGTAGTGGGCATGTTTCAACTGGGCTTGAGCAAATCTGAGGTAAAGCAGTTGAGCTACCTGCAGGTTTCCCTAGTGAAATCAGTACTCCTCCCTCTCCAAATGCTACTTCTTCCAAAAGTTAGGATAGTCTCATAATGGCCAGGCCACCCAGGGCACAGCTTCCTGGGACTCACTGGGTCCTTCAGTACATGGCACCACTGAAGCTCAGCTGTGCAGAGGCACTACTCTTGAGTTTTCATTTTGCCCTAATAAAATGATAGAAGTAAATGGAGAGAAACTTTTGGGTGTCTTTGGCTCTTTGGAGTTTTTCTGCTGGAAAACTAGTGGCTCTGGACAGTAAAAACACAGGCAAAGAAAATCTTAGGCCAAATATCTCCATTTTCAACCTCAAAGCAAATCAGCAAGTGAAGAGTATTGCTCTGATTATCAAAGAGCTGGTTTTCTAGTATTCCATGGCTTCATGTGTAATGGACCCTGAGCAGCAAATGGAGTGTGTGGTCAGCAGCTGAGGGCAGGGGCTATCCAGAGATGCAAGGGGCCCTCCCTAGCTCAGATTCAGTAAAGCACTCAAGGACATGCTCACTCCAGCTGGAGCACAGTTCTCCAGAGTTCACCACCCGGGACTGAACCCTAAATATCTCGATGGCAGCTGAACCCACCAAATGATAGAGACTCCCCTGAGTCATATCAGTGGGAGTTGGGTCAGGTGAAGCACATAGGACTTGGGAGCAGCTGCAGTAGAATGATTAGCCTATAAAATAGATAAGCATACTTTATATTTATATAGGACACTAGCATTGTCTGTGGCTCCCCTTGTTAGCATCCTCTCATTATGAGTGCAGTAATGCTTGGGACTTTGGTCGTTCCAAGCACATCATATGAAACAAAGCCTCTTGGAAACTAATGACTTTATTTGTGCATTGCATGAAAGGGTTTATATGTACATTTTCATGGGCACAGCACATATGGAGAAATATGGGATTAGGTAAAAGTTTTTCACCTGTCCTTCAGACTGATAATATACCTGGTAATCTTAAAAAGTTATGCAGCGTCTCTGCAGAAGGGTGGGAACAAGGCTCAAGGCATTTTTGAAATCCAAACCCATGTTTTGATTTACAGCATAATTATGACAAGATTGCCAACAAAAACACCAAACATTAGGATTTTCAGTCTGTATTCAAACTACTACATCAGTTTTCAAAAGCACTGAGTAGCTAAAAAGACTATTCAAAGTGAATGAGTTGCCAGGTTTTCATACTTCTGAACAGTAGACCTTGAATAAGAAGTCCGAATATGGAATTAAAAGACAATGTTAAGCCACTATGTTTGAAAATCTTGTCCAATATTTCTAAATATTTCTGGAAAAAAAAAGAAAAAAGGAGAGTGTGAGCATACACTTCTTATAAACTTTCTTTTCCCTCTAGGGACCAGCTTACAATCAACAAAGTAATAACGGGCCTAACACAATCAGGAAATCTAGGTCTCTGAAAGTGAAAAGGAAACAACCTGTCTTTCTGCCCTTTCCTGGAATCTAAATGTAAGTATATTCAGCTTTGAAATCCTAAATGAGTTATACGTAACGTCAAAATCAAAGTGGAAAGACAACTGAAGTTGTCTTAAAACTATCACCTACACTGGATTTGCTAACTTATTCAAGTGTTTGCTATACACCAAATCTTTTGAATTTTGAGTGGAAAAATACATGATACGTAAATTTTGGTGATCATCCTCAGCAGCATTTTTTCTCTGCATAATTAATCTTCCCTTTCAGTCATTCTCTACTGTTTAATAGGAGAGAACATGAAAGTTGGGCGTTTCATGTTTATTTAAAGAATCTTGGTTTAAATCTATTTTTATGGTCAGATAAGAGTAAGGACAGATTTCATTTAAAAAGAAATGTCAAAAAACAGCATATCCTGGGAATAGAGTGAACCATGCTATTGATGTGCTTTTAAAATCCAAAATGTGTATGTACACGTGTCTGCTTCCATATGTATGCACATGTTAAAACAAACAGCAGTAACAGTCATTGGGAAATCCATACTTAATACAGTGTTTAGTTTAGCTCAATAATGGGAAGAATATGTTAAACATCATTCTGAGCCTTAATGGAAAAGTTTCTGACAACTAGACATTAGCTCATACTGTCCACAGTCATCTTATGCTTATGACTATTGTTTGTTATCAAGTGTGACTTCTGGAAGAAAAAATGCATTATTGCTTAACAAGCTGTATTGCAGTAGTGTCCTGCACTCTGTTTTGGTTTCTAGATAGCTAATTAAAAGAATCCACATGTTAAGAATTAATCATGTAAATTCCTCAGACCTCCTGAACATCTTTAAGGAGGACGAGTGCCACATTCGATAGTGTTTCTCTCTTGGCAGAGAAATCATACACAACTTGTCTGAAATGAAACCAGTAGAGTCAGACAAATGGGACTCCACCAACATGCAGCTCTAGAGCATCAGCCATGGCAGAGACCCTGCTCTGTGTACTCACTGGGGTTTGCTGGGGTGGGTCCCCACTGGGGAGCACTGAGCTCCAGGCTCTGTGCTCCAGGCACTGGGCTGGACTGGGGCAGTGCCAGGATTTTAGGATCACTGGCCATGTTTGCAGTTGGAGCTGTCCCTGGTAACCGTTTCACCCAGCATCAGCTGCTGTGACCTGCCCTAGGTCAGGTGCCAGAAAAGTCTAACATGAAAAAGAAAAGAAGAAACAAAAAGAGAAAAAAGATACTGATAGAGAATAAAACAGTTCTCAGCTAGTATTTACATTCTCCCAAAAGCATCCATAAGGATGTTTTGGAGCCCATCTACCTAACAAAACATCCATCCAAGATTGGCAGTGGAGTTTGATAACTCAGCTGCAAAGTTTGTGTAGCCACTGATGAAAAGACTGTATAAGAACACAGCTCTTTTTATTAGTAATTTCTTCAAACCTTTTGATAAATATCTTCTGTTGTTATATAACAATACAGCTCACTTTTTTAAAATTACCATGTGTTCAGTATTTTAGAGTCTTTTACCTACCACAGATGAAACATTAATAGGAGTTATTAAATATAGTTGCTTGACAGAAAAAACACAACAGTTAAGCTAAGCATTACAAATTAGCACCCACTACTTTTCATGCATGGCAAAATTGCTGTGAGAAAAACACTGTGCTCAACAATTCACAGATATCAAGGAACAGAGAATTAAGGGGGAAAAGGCCTTAAGAACGGGTTGAAAGTTCTGGAAAATGTTATTTCCTTTTCTTTTAATCTATTCCAGTGAATGGAGAAGAATTTCAGCAAAACATTCAGAGTTGGATAGAAATATCCCTCAAATTAAAAGGAAACAAAACCCTTTATCTGTAGCAAGAATACAGAAAATTTTCAGACTTGAGCATCAACTGGCAGATAGACTTGAAAGGCATTTGGGTCGAATAGAAGTCCTGAGCTGCTACCAAAATCAACAGTCTAATTGTCTCAGATGAAACTGGGGCTTAGCTGTTGGGTTTCCTGTAACTAAATCTTGCCACAAACAGCTTTGCTAAGTTTTTCCTCTAATAAAATAAAATACAGCAAAATTAAGATAAATACAAGAGACAATGAAGATGAGTATGTAGCTCCCAACATAAGGAGGGGACCAGATGTTACAGGAAACTTGTGAAGACATCAAAATAGTTCTTGTCAGTTCTAAATGGTTGATATGACAGTTCTATAAAAATAAACAATCAAACATCTGAAAGTAATTGCTAGACTAAGGGATTTATTTTATTTAAGCAATAAGGTATTTTAAAAATGTACTCAGAATGTCTAGCTTGCTTCAAATTGCTTTGGATTTCTACAAAGTGTCATGATAGTCACTACCCACCCAAATGTGGTATTTTAATAATATTTTTAAATTTAAAAACAACAATTGAAATGAAGAAAGTAAAAGTATTCAGAAAGGTTACCAGAATGCACAGTTTAACTTCAGAGACTTTCTAATCTGATCAGGAAGCAGAATGAAAAAAAAATAATATTGTGCTGAATTCATAGGCACCAAGTCAGGTGATAAAGTTATACAATTTTATGTGGATTTACTGACGTTGTATCTCAAAGTCCAAAGAAAACCTAAGCGACTGAAAGTAATGTTTCAGTTTATACAGTCTGATATTCTTTCTGTCTATCCTTTTTCCTGTTGAACTGCCTTTTATGCCTCTCAGTGTATAAACTTCTCGAACATAGTCATCTCCTCTGTCCTCAGTTTCCTCCTCATTTTCTCATGCTTTATGTTCCTCCATTCAATTCCTGCTTATCTGACAATACGGATTAGTTTACTGGTCTGCTTTTTCCCTGTCTGACTTGGGGAGCTGAAAGTACTGGAAGATTTCTAGTGGAACCTAAACCTCGAATTACTGGAGTATTTATGGAAATGTTACCTTACATTTCCAGGACCATTTATTTTAACTAGGAGTCAGTTGCTGGACTCCTTTAGTCACTCATGAAAACCTAGCTTCAGATTCCTCTCAGCAGCTTTGGATGGGAGGAAATTAAAGGAGAATTACAAAAGTAAAATCCTTTCCAAACATAGCAGTGTTATTCAATAGCTTAGAAATTTACTTCTCTTTTCCTGTTGGTGAATGTGGTTTCTTTAGCTAATCCAAGCATTATTGTGAATAAACCCAATGGTTACTTTTGTCTGTGTTTTGAAGAAGAGAGGCTTGTTTAGGGCTTTAGTAGCGATAATTGACACATAAAGCTCTAGTACAGCAGAACACATAAAAAGCACAAGATGAAGTTGCCTTCACAAATCATTAGAATTGGGGATATTCTATGGATACCTCCTGCTTGCTGTTAGTAACCACGATGACAAGTTTACAATCCCAGGCTGTGCAAAGCAGAGACCCAAGGAACCTGCTGCTCGTTAAATTCTCTGCTTCCCCAGTCCCCTACTCCCTGCACAGCCTCACATGAAAAGAGACTTCAGGCCAGTAGGCAGCAGATTCTGTACTGATAACAGGAAGTTCATGGAAGACTGGAGCAATGTGCCTCTCTAATTTAGGAAACAGTTGTACCAAACAGTATGTCTTTTTATGGGTTTTGCATTATGCATAAAACCTCCTGTTTATCTGCTGAAGCATATGGTCTATTAATAGGTGGCTCATTAACAGCAACATATAGAGCATACAGCTGCCATCATCACTTTATGAATGTTTCCCACACATTTTCCATAGTTTTCACATTCAGGGAAAAGTAACACTAAATGAAAAGTCTTCTTTCAAAACCGTAATTGATGTAATTTATCAATTTCATGATTCCTTGTGAACTCACTCAGTTTCTTTTGGAAACACCAATGTATTTTCTGTGCAGGAGTCTGTCAGGAAATGTCACATTTTAAGACAGTTTTCTAAACCCTAAAGAGTTCAGACACAACTCTATTAATACCTTTGCCTTGTAAAGTTCAAGGAATGCTGCCGCAGTATGAAATAAAATTTGAAACACAGTCAGAAGAATTGCCCAGCTAATAATGAGGGTTCAGCTAAAATATTTGTTCTATAATTCAACCTTCTATTTAGTTTCAAAGGAGTTTAATGTAGTTGTTGGGTTTTTTAAGTAACAGGTTAAGATCTGTCCTTTTTTAGTTACATAAGTTATGCAAAGGCCATCGAATATTACAGTTCATAGTAGTCTTCCATAGGAACATTTCACAGAACAGTTGAGGCTGAAAGGCATCTCTGGACATTGTCATGTCCAACCCCCCTGCTCAAGCAGGGACACCTAGACCACTTGCCCTGGACCATGTCCAGACAGCTTTGGAATTACCTCTAAGGATGGAGACTCCACAACCTCCCTGGGCAACCTGTGCCAGTGCTCAGTCACCCTCACTTTTCTACTCCCTTTTACTCAATCTCACAATTTCTACTTCACACATCTAAAATTTCCCATGTACTTGTTCTCTGCAGCAACCTAGCTCGTTATTTGCAAGGGGTGGATGAATGTCAAAGCACAATGCCAAAATCAGGGTTTTTCATTAGGAAGTTGTATCCTGACTGTGCTGCTACACAGCTAACTTCATTTACACCTGTGTATTCCAGGTGTAAATGATATAGGAGATGGAGTAAATGGAGTCAGCTGTGCAGCAGCACGGACTGAGGATACAGCTTGGGAATGTGAGCTGTGCCACATGATGATGGCAAAGCTAGGACTTTCTACAGAAGATTTCCTTTGGTTGCAAACAGCATATTTTATGCTACTTTGCTTTAAAGCTATCTACAGCATGGAGACTTAGTATTTTGAACCTGCAAAAGGTCTGGAATGTGCTCAGGTCCCCCCTCCTGTGCTGTGTTTGTGAAGCTGTCCCTCGATACATGACAAATTGAAAAGGCAAAGAAAAGGCAACAGCATGCAGCCTGTGCTGACAGTGTAAATAGGAATTTGAGTTTAGCGGACAAAGTTCACAGTTTGCAGTGAAAGGTCATAAGGATTTTTGGTATTTTGTCTCTGCTGTCTGCACAATATCAAGCAAATAAAAAACTCCTGATAGACAGCTTCCAATTCTGTATACTTGGCATCCCTGCTCAGCCTGAAGGAACACGGGAAGCTCTGTATTTGGCATTCTACAATTATTTGAGGACACGCCATCCTAGCACAGCTTTAACACTTACTCAGCCCCAACTTTTCATGTGATGTTTGATAAACTAAAAGGCTTACCCAGCTTCAGTTAATCTAACTGGCCTGCAGTTTTCTTGCAGAAAATTTAGCATGATGAAGAAGAGTCCTAATATGTTAGCTCTCAACAAGTTATGTTCCTTTTTTCCCAACCAGTGCATGGTCACATTAAAATATCAAATGCATTTATGAGAAATCTCCTACAATCTGTAGTTGAACCAAGGAGACTTGGAGGAGTCTGATTTTTTTATTATTATTTTTATTATAATTTTTGCCTGTGGTGAGTTCATTCCCTCCTCTGGATATTGTTAACATCTCCTTTAGGAAAGTGTTTAACTCTGGCCTGTGAAACACTGACAATGGCATTTTTATTTCCTGGACTCAATTAAATTTAAACCAAGCGGAGACTGTTTTCCTGGAGGTATGTAACCTCAGAAATCCAAAGAGTTTTATTACCTATATACCTCAGATGTGAGTGCAACCACTGCTTTTTGTGAAATCCCTCCTTCCAATATTCAGGCCTGTGCTGCTGAAACAAGAAAGAAACCTTCTGTATTCATCTTCTCTTTTGGTGTGTCTCTCCTGGGCTCAGAATATTCAGAGATATCTTAGGACTGTGAATGGCATTAAATAGTAAAAATAGGACAGTAGTTGATCCAGATATTAGCTAAATTTTTTACAAAGTGTATTCTTCTAATGTTCCAAATGAGCTTTTTCTCTGTGTTACTTAGCTTTGCAAGCCCTGGTGTATCTCAGAGTGATCATATGTGAGGAGTTTGTTGTGCATACTGTGAGTGCCAAATACTTGAGCCCATGTTGTGTCTGTAGGTGCTATAGGTGCCTGGTGGGGTTTTCTCTGTACCTCCTGTAGGCATACCTGACAGTGTCTTGAGGGATCTATTTCCAATATCAGATGCTTGCATAGCTTGTCCTTCAAGTTCAGGCATAATACCTATTCCAGATGCTGTGCAACATATTCTTTCTTATCCTTATTGAGACAGATAGTTTTGTACTTTCAGATATCAATTTCTTTACTGTGCATGAAACCTGAAGTCCCTTCTACCTGGCTTAAAACTATAGTAGTAATGCACACAAGTGTTCAGTAATTGTGAAGAGCTGAAGATAGAAGGTCTCACCAGACACTCCTCCTTTGACTTCCCTCTCCTTTTAATTTCCTCTTCCCCCTCACTTTTTACCTAGAAATGGACTATTTTTCTCTGAGATTTGGTAGTGCTGAATGGAGCAGAATAGATGCCTGAACATACATGTTGCCTTCTCCTTCCATGGCCAGATGTGGGATACAAACACCATTTCACATGTGATTAAACTCAGCCAGGGGTGAATATGACCTCTAAATGGGAATTATAATGCACAGGAACTGCAGACACACTCAAAATTCATTCCCTTGCTTCCCTAAATGTAGAATGGTTAAGATCAAAGGGCTGGTGCTTACCACTTTCTACCTACCAGCAGAAAAATCTGCAGATTTTGGTGTGCTCAGAGCAAAGCACATTCCACCATGATACACTCCCATGATAGCTAGAAAACAAAGTCCCTTACCCTTTGACAAATGAGAGAGGGTCTAAAAACCTAAACACAGATTAAAAGACAGGAAGTGATAAAGGACTAAAAGGAAAGGTATGTCTTAATGCTCAGCTTATATGATATTTGCCCTGGCCAATACAAGGAATAGACTGTTTGTAATGAGCTGTCTGTAGGTGACTGAAGTAACTGGGAGAAGGGAGGACTCTCCTCATCCAAATGCACAGGTGAACGCTGTGTCTTAAAATAAGATTTTACCTTTAGCAGAAAGAAATATTTTTCATTTATCATGCCATGATAGTTCTGACACGTAGACAATGTAACACAGCTATGTTCCAGCCAGCATGGGCCATAGCACCTAAATAAAGGAGAAATATGTGAACGCGAGGGGTTTTTAACGCAAGAGGAGTGTTAGCCCTGTGCCTGTGCTGAGCGGATGGCTCACGCCACCTATGGGGCAGTGTCAGTACCGAGATGTGTCTGCTCCCAAAGACTCCCCCCGAAAATCCAATACAGTTCCCATACGGATCAAAACTTGCTCCAGCAAACATTTGAATTGGCTGTAGTACCTGTCAGTATTTAAATACATATACATCAAGAAGAAACATTTTATCTTCAGATGCTACACCATTTGGTGTTCAGCGTGCTTGATTTTATAAATATACTTGCTAACAATCCATTTTTTATCCTGGATACAAATAAGGATATGCAAACACCCAATTCTACTTTGATTATTGCCACAAATTAGTTACAGCAACTGTATCTGGAATTACAAAGATTATACAAGGTGGGTTTTAAATGCCAAGCCCATTCTGTCTACTAAAGACTGCAGCAGATGATCTAATAAAAGTCCAAATGAAGTTTATAAAGCTACAATTGCTCATAAGAGCTGGCCATCCCTGAGCTGACCAGCACAGTGTTTGCATTAAGCCTAGATGAATCCCAGTGTGAAGCTCTGGTGCTAAAGAGGAAAATCTCTTAGATTATAGCTGTAGAGATTGTATCTTTTCTTTAGGATTAACAGTACTGCCTTTACAACCATGCAAGTGTCAGCCTTTCCACTGCTTTCAGAGTCTCATTACAATCACCCACTTCAGCTCTTTTTTCATTGATTAGCACTATCTTTTCCGTAAGTCTTAAGAGGTGAGCTCCAAAACCAAGTCACAGCCTGAGCAGCTGAGCTTGAAGGTAGGGGCCACTGATGGTGGTAGGAGTCCTTCCCCTAGACCCCAAGCAAAAGTCTAATCCTCTGGGACAGCAGGCCACAGGCTTGCTCTGCCACCCTGGGACAGGGTAAAGGTGGAGGAACCTGGTGAAGACACAAGGACTGCAGCATCCCTTCCCCACCCACTGAAGCACTGGGAAAAGCCTGTGGCAGGAGGTCAGTGCATGCAAAAGACATGGCCTACACATTTACCCAAATCATGCCCTGTTTAGTTTTTAGTTCCTTCAGCAAACTGGGCTGTTTACAAACAAGACAAGGACTTACGTGATTAAAACAAAAAATTGTTCCAGACCTTACTACACTCTTTTCTCTTTTTAAAGTACTAATCCACACCAAACCAGTGTGATTTTTGGTCAGTGCTTCTTTACCCTCTTCACCTCCTCCTCCACAAGACGTTTGCAGTCTCACTGAATGCCATATTGGGAAGTTGGCAGTAAGGAAGGCTCCTCTGCTGTTTCTTAGGAGATGAACTAGCTACAAACAGGAAACAGTTGTTTTGTTCAGCCATGTTATCCCAATTTTACACATGGACAATGCCATTGATGCAAAGAGAGATTCTTCCAAATTACATTACTCAGAGATTAGCATCAAGGCCTAAACTTTATTCCTCTCTCACAAGGTGTAGAGTTGTAAAGTTTCCTTCCAGTAAGATCCATTTCTTATAGCTTTTTTGGTTGGTTTGGTTTAAGTGAAGCACACGTTTTTCTAGGACTGAAGCATTTCTGGAAAAGACTTTGAAAAAGGCTGCTCTGGTGATTTTAAAACTGGAGTGAAATAGGTACAGAAGCAAGATAATTTCATATGGATCAAAACCATTCATTTATCCAGGATAAATGATAATGTCAAGACAAAGAAATGTGTCCCTTTAATTGTAGAGTACTATTCAATCTCTTAATGGCATCATAGATTGTTAAGGCAATTATTCTTGAAAGCTGCTGTAATTAAAGGCATAGGGAGGATGCTCATAGAAGGGTTTAAATAGAGTTAATTCATTGCAGTTACTCAGGCCAAGCAATGAATTAGCATGTAGAATTTAAGTAATAGATTGAGAACTTACCAAATAGCACCTACAGTTTCATATTAACTGCAACTGCAGTTCTAATTTGCATGGATGAAGTAGAACAACTGATGTGAATAATTGCTTTAGACACTATAATATATACAAAAGCAAAGCCAGTAAAAAAGAGCATGCAAAATACGCCACCTAGCATGAAAAAAAGAAGAGGAGCTCCAGTCCTGGGGTCCCCAGAGACAAATCCATCTGATTTTCCTTAAGAAAACACTGGGGGGGGATGTGCTGTTTTAATTTCTTTTTTGGCCTCCACTACATTGTTTATCTTGAATGCTCATCTTCTTGACAACTATATTTTCAGGAAACTATTCTTTTGCATCTCATAGCCCTGAAGAGAACCTGAATAAATGTGTCTGCTCATCAAGACTGACTTGTGGTCTATGTGTGGCTTTATTTGAAGTTAGAGGTTCAGAGAGACCTGTAAGCAGTCAGCTACAGGGACTGGAAACTGTGAGAAACAATGTAGTGGATAAAAGGGTTTGCTGCCACTTCCTGCCACACTTCAAGTAACTCGGTGTGTTGCACATTTATAAGCATGAGAAAGAGAAGACTAATGACTTAGTATAGCCATCATTAAAATGTTCAATGTACTTCTGACACCATCACTCAGAGCTAAGTAAAAAGTTTCAGGCCCATTTTGCAAGTAAGCAACTATAGGAGCTTGTCAAAGCATGGCAATACCTACACAGCAGCCCCAGAAGGATCTGCAATGTTTTGCAGAAGCACAAAAGACTTAGCTTCAAACCAGGTAACGTGGGCACCTTCGCCAGTTGGACTGCACCATCTTGATGGTCATCACAGGTTGACTTGGCAACTTATTTCTATTCTTGTGCTATAGACCCTGTCTGGAGTCCTGAACTCCAGATGTGTCCTAAATGAGATGTTGGAACTGATGGACTTTAAAACACCTTCTTCTAAGAAACAAATCTCCCCCTTGATTTACTTCTCTTCATTGCTCCTTTCCAGCTCCAATACAAACTGTAATGCAGAGGTTAGAACATGCCAAGAAGCAAGAGCTGTGGAGTGACAGCAAACAATACACATATGGGCAGAGAGGAGCAGGGGCTGGTGGCTCAGGCCTGCCTTTTCCATAGGAACTTGCCCAAGGTCATCAAGGTAGTTTCAAACCACCTTACACACATCTATTTCTTTTAAAGCTTGAGCCTGCTGCTTGAGTGATGGAGTCCAGATATGCCAAGTCAGGATTCACAACCAGAATTTTGCCACCCCCTACCACAGCCCCTCTGCTGTGAGCAAGCAAGCAGGATTCAATTCCATTGGAGGAGTTTTTCTCAGAGCCATTGGCCAATCCATTATTTAACTCAGCAATACCAGACAGTTTATAATCTGGTTTTGGTCTTTTTTTCAGAGATACTAGCATGTCTAGGTCTATCCTTAGGAATTCATTGGGAAAAAAAGTGTAAGCCAGTATCTCCTTAGTTCTCTAGGGGCAGCATGTCCTCACAGGAGACAGGAACAGTATTTCACAATTATCATTTTCTAATCCTCTCCCCTCCAGCACTGTAGGAAAGAAAGAATATCTTATAAGAACAGGAAACATTCAGCATGTACTGTTTCACAAACCTGATTCAAAGCAACAGCTCCACATTCAGAGAGAGCAACTGTGAGAGTCTGTGTCCTATCTGAAGTAAAAAATCATTGGCTTTTCTGGATACTAACACTTTAGCTTACTTATAATGTGGATCCTCTGGCAGCACACAGCTGAGCAAGGCCATTGATATGTGTCTTAAAATGTGGTAACCTTCAAATTGGGTTTTTCTTCAGAATCATCTATATTATGACTACAATGGTACCACTGCATTTCTTTACAAAACAATTCAATTCAGGAGTATTAGCCAGTGAGGCAACATCACCAAGAGTGAACAAGGCTGAATGACAAGTAAGTTAAAAGAGCCCTAGTAATGAGTTTAATGTATTTGGAAGCCCTGGGTCCTCCCATTTTTTTGTTTTTTTTTTATGCACTAATTTTCTGTGGTTGGACAAAGATCAAACATAACAGTGTGTGTAGCCAGCATACAATATGTGCAATCACTTTGGTTAAATTATAAAAAAGGCTAACATCTAGCTTGTCCATGTCATGTTATTTAGCAAAAATAATGATGTAATTAAATGGGTTTAAATACCAAAAACATATGTATCTGTTTACATTTACACTTTTTTCTCCATTTACAAAATAATGGGTTTGTTAGAAAATAAAATTCAATGAGCTTCATGTGTAACTGGTGGAATTCTGCAACTCAATTATTTCTTCATCACAATGGCAAGAGAAACTCCAGCACACAAATAATCTAGACAATTTATTGGCTTGATTGCAGCACTGGCACTTGGCCTGCAGAGCCAATGAGCAGTGGTCTTTTCCACAGGTATGAAGTGGGTTGGCTGGTAGTATCACCTAAGCCATGGTGAAGGATGAGTAGAACATTTAGTGCCCTACTTCTAGTTAAGCTAAGAAATCTTTGAAGTATGATATGTTGATTTCATGAGTGTTTAAAGCAAACTTCTGCAGGAAATGGGATCCACATGCATGTTTTCTTGGGAGTTCCTTGTAAAACAATAGTCAAGTCTGAACACAAGTATGTATTTATAATGTAATAGATAGGTTTACTTTACAGGTTCTTCCCTCATTCTCCTACTGCCTGTAGGTCTGTACATCAACAGAGACATACAAAGTCTGCTTTCATTTAATTAAATGGGATCTTTGTCGCCAGTTGAAAAAAAAATGCTATCAGATATATGAAATAATGTCTGTTCTCATGACATCTCCAGCCGAATTTCCAGGAAGACTTTGGGATAGTTTTGAATAGATGAAAAGAATGATAAGAAAAACATTTCCTTAAGAAAAAAAAAAGAACAACAAAGGAAAGCAACACTCCCACTTATCTTCCAACTCTTCCATCTTTGGAAATTTTCCCTTTAGCTCAGAGGGGCTAGGCAAGTAAAGCTGTTCATCTGTGACATCCCATTAAATGTCATCATTAGCAAGATAAGACACAGTAAAATGGACTCAATAACAATCACTGTTGTCCACTTCAAACCAGATACTTTCAAGCCCTGTGATCATCTGTACAGCAGAATACCAATATCAAGAAATTAAGCACATGAAAAAGTTAAGACTCAGTGATACTGGTTATTCTGCCTATAAATAGGGATTACCTCCACTGCAGTCAAAATGCTACTACAACTGAGAACAGAATCTGGGCTAGTAGTGGATACCTGTTTACTTAGCTACACAATAACTGGCCAGGGTTTGGGTATTTTTAAGCTAATACAAACCAGAGTGATTCTAATTTCACTGCCTGAAAATGGTAATTTCATAGATCTAAACTGACATTTGTTCCTTGCCAAAATATTTTGCACTGGCACTTACTGTTGGAAAGACTTTTTTTTTTTTCTGCTGCCAAGAATTGAATAAAAGTCATCCAAATTATTCAGACCTTAATTGAGCAAAATTTGCATTGTAGTTTTGCTTGATTAAGAAAAACAGGCTGTAGTCTATTGCATGGATAACTGTCTGGGCATATATAGGATGAGATCCATTTAAAAGTCTTTTACAACTAGCAAACTGTATACAGGTTACAGTTCCCATTAAAATTAAAAGGGTTATCTATTTATGTCAATTTGCCTTTTTGCACAAGTGACCAGTTCCCTAACTGTTGAATTTCACAATTCTAATGTTGCTAATTGTCACATGGAAGTAATTAATTAAATTACTTGAGAAAAATCTGTTCCAGATCAAGTAGAGGTTTTTTTTTATAATTGTGGAGGCCTGAATTACTGAACTCTAGGAAATATACTTCTTTTTTTTTTTTACTTTGAAAAATAGAAATTCACCAGTATAGTCAATGCACAGGAACTAGTGGGACACAAGTTTCTCAGAGTTACAGTCTCTACTGCATGTAGTTTTCTGTCATGTCTGTTCAGATTTCTGCATTTTATCTGTGTCACAGATCCTCCCAAGGAGAATTACTGGACCTTCATAGTCAGGAGGTTTCATAAAATATTAAACTTCAGCAATCATTTTTAGCCTGAGGCAGGCAAGGGAAAACTAGCCAGGAAATTCTTCAACAATATTGCGTTAATAATTTTGCATTTCCAAATGAAAAATAAGTAGGTTTGTCCACTCTTCCATAACAGTTATCACTACGTTATGAATGCCACAGCAGTGCTGCATGGTCACAATGCACTGATGACTGCAAGTGGAGGAAAACACAGATCTCTCCCCTTCCCTTGGATGACTTGCCATGGCTTAGTGCTGTGACAAGTTCATTTCAGGTGTCACATTTAATCAAGATAAAGACTTCATTCCAAATCAAAGACATAATGGCATGTAATCCTTATTACAATACCAAAAAAAAATAAAAAAAAAGAAGTAAACTACAAGAAAAGATAAAACAAGGTATAGCTATTGGTCATAAAGGGACGCGAGATAAAGTAAGAAGGAGTTCAGGAAGAGGAGAGGCATGAGTAGAATTTAACAGCAGTTCTCAAAGGTGATTTATGAGACTTGTACACACATTAGGAGATAATCCAGTCTAGAGCCTGAATAGGCAAAAGATACAAAACTGCCAAAAAATGAGAGATACCAAGTTAGGGCTTTTCTAAATTTCTTAGTGATTTTGATTACTGGTGCTGCCTTTTAGGTTGAAGACAAGAAATAGAGGAGGGCGATCATTTATTTCTATAGATACTATTTGAAACTAATCCATTTAAAGGCAATGGCATTGTCATGTGGCAGCAGTTTGTACATTTTGCCCACTATGTCTTCAAAGAAGAGATGAAAACCCTCCCTAAGGTTGCCTTACTTCTCCTCTCCGTGTGTTATTTTCAAAAACTCGTAGCAAAAACAGTATCTAATGAAAGAGCAAACATGGATGCCATACAATCCCACTGATCATAAAAGCTCTTAGATTTTTGTCCAGTACAATCACTGCTGATTTATTATTAAAGCTTAAATCGGTGATGATGGAAGAAATTGGATTACCCCTCAGCTCCAAGCAGAGAGCTGTTAAATCTCTGGTATGTCAGTTAATTCCTACACACGTCCCTCCTCAGAACTTGGCTCTCCTCCAGGTGCTTCTTCCTTTGCCTGCCATGAAGGTGCTGTGCTCTAGGGTCACCTCAACCAGCAGCATGAACCAGTTATGCCACCGCAAGGTGCTCTGGAGCAGGCCCAGAGAAGAGCAACGAGGCTGGTGAAGGGACTGGAGCACAAGTGCTATGAGGAGAGGCTGAGGGAGCTGGGGGTGTTCAGCCTGGAGAAGAGGAGGCTCAGGGGAGACCTCATCACCCTCTACAACTCCCTGACAGGAGGCTGTAGTCAGGTGGGGGTTGGTCTCTTCTCCCAGGCAACCAGCAGGAGGACAAGAGGGCACAGACTCAAGCTCTGCCAGGGGAGGTTTAGGTTGGATATTAGGAAGAGATTTTTTACAGAGAGAGTGCTCAGGCATTGGAATGGGCTGCCTGGGGAGGTGGTGGATTCACCATCCCTGGAGGTTTTCAAGATGAGACTGGATGTGGCACTTAGTGCCATGGTCTAGTAATTACATAGGGCTGGACTTGATGATCTTGAAGGTCTTTTCCAACCTGGTTGATTCTATGATTCATACAGATGGAGAAATACCAACAAAGCTGACTTGGAAGCTTTGGATTTCTTTATTTTAATTCTTACTAATTGTTTCATTTGTGCACATATGCTTATGTGGGCAGGACTTGCTATCTCAGCACATTGCTCAGAGTCACTGATATGGCTCTGCTTCTCAGCTAGAACCACCTTGTCATTTAGCATTTCTTCAGCAGTAAAGTGCTGCTCTCTAAACATAGCCTAAATTGCACCCAGTGTCCAGTATTGGCACTTGCCATAGTGTCTGTCAAAGGTTTTTGGAGCTCACAAAGCTGCAAACATATCTTTCAAAAACATTACCTGCTGGATGGCTTTGCTAACAGAACTTGTGAGTACAGTCTTTTAAGGAGCTCATTCCTACAGGAACAAATCAGCCTTACTATTTAATTATTGAGAATTTTGCAACACTTTTCAGGGAATACTGCTCAGACCCAAGAAAAAATCCTCTCAAACTCTGAGCCTGTGGGCTACGATTATGTACTCCAGAACATTTCTTTCCTTAAAATAGTTAAACAAGCTTTCCACAAAGCAGATTAGAAGCATTTCTATCAAGAATACATGATTTCCACTAACACCTGAAATCTGAGCAGGTTTTTTGACCAAAGACAAAATAAACTTGAAATTAATGTGGGCGCCCCATCTTAGAGTCAAACAAAACACACAAATGCAAATCATTGTAAGCATTGCTGATAGTCACTCTGCTGTTTGGAGAAATATGAGTCCTTTTTCCTTGCTAGAGCAATATCAGACTAATGGATTAAATTTTATTTTGGTTGAGCCATGGCCTGTAGGTAGCCATAACCTTTGGTTCTGATGTTCAGCAGTAAGAATCTGGTGGACAAAGTTTGTGGGGAAGGATATAATTTCACTTAAGTGTATCAATTTTTCTGATGCCAGATTTTGTGAAGTGAGTCATTGTAGACTTAACTGCATCATCCTGGGATGGGAATACCTAGCACATGCCTTAACCACTCCTTTTGCACAAGAATAATTTTTTAAAATAAATACCTGCTTAAAGAAAAAAAATCAAGATTTTAAAACAAAAAAGGAGGACTGGGAAGGGAATGGAGACCTTAGCTGATTGACAATGCACGATATAGAACCTTTCAGATCCTAGTCCATGAGGGGTTGTTTGCATCTGGCTACATAATGGAGTCCACATGCCTGAATTAGATGCTGGGACTCCATACATGTGTGTAAGTGGAGTTAAGTGCCTCAGAAGGGGATTCACAAAAGCCACTGTTTGGGGAGCTGCCTAAGCCAGCCAAATAGGAAAAGCTGAAGATTGCAGTTCATTCTAAATCCTAGCTCTCTCCTGGGTTTAAGTGCCTTCTGGTGAATGAAGTACACAGGCACAAGTCCCTCCACACTCGGCTCATGGCTCACAATCCTCTTTTGAAGGCAGGTGCCAAATTTTTCTTTCAGATTCTGAGCAGACATCAGCAGCTCAAACACAGTCATACTTAGGCTCTGCAAGAGAGGTCTAATTCCTTCCTTCAGCAAAAGGTACTGAAGTTTGCATTTCCTACATCCTAGGCATGCCTGAGCCAGCAGGCTATAGGCATCAGCACCCAGGAGGTGGGTGGGAAGTGGTACAGGTCACAGCAGACCCCAGAAGCCATAGGGAGGACAGAAAGCAATGAGAAATTTTGTCTGAAAGTCAGGGAGTCATAAGCAGGCAAAGGGAGCCTCAAGTCCACACCTGGCACTAACAAATGCTTATGCACTGGGACCAAGACTCCTTTGAGGAGGATTTCAGTGGCCTGACAGCTCAGGAAACAGCTAATCAGCCCCCAGTCAGGGGCTTGGATTTCAATTATGGATTGAAGTGCTTCAATTTCCCCCTCCAATCCTATATCCTCATGTGCTTCCAGCCTCACCTCTGCCTCACTGTGCTGCAGGCAGCCCAAGGGAGGCTGGTGTCCACCTTGATCCAGTTGAACAGCTGGGTAGCAGCGTGTTTGTCAGCGTATCACCGCTGGCACAGTCCTTCATTGTGGCTGCAGCACTGATGAAATGCAAGTGCTGGCTCTCACCGTGGATATTTTATAACTGTTAGCCTCAACAGCTGAGCACTGACCAGCTTTACAGTCTATATATTTGCTAGTCTCACAGTTATCAGTCATCATGGGTCCAAATGGCTGCAGTGAACATCTCAGATTATTTCTCTTGGAGTAGGGTTGAGAGACTTAAGTGAGTGACTGATAGTATTTGCTCTTCAGGGTTTGGCTTTGCTTTCCTTTGGCCTTAGTTGGATTATTCCAAGGTGACAGATATGGAAATTTCAAGTCCTTTAAACCGTAGCACATTGGATTGCATGTAGGAAATTAATTCTGCCTCATGACATCTTTGAAGTTTAAATGAATATATATTTTCATGGATCCAGGATAAGTATTTGTGAGCGGGGTGGGGAGAGTCTTTTGTGTGTGTGCTTCAGAAGTTTCCTTTTTCTTTGATGTGCTTTTGAGAGATGTGGCAAACATTTGCTCTAAGTATTCACTGAATCAAACCTACAGGGAGTATTTCACAACTCAGGCTGAAAGTTTTTTTGGTGGTGTCATGCTACCCTTATTTCTGCACTTGTGGAGTGGGAAGAGAGTGGTATTTGTGTAGGCCTGTACATGTTACACTTGTTAACAAGTAACAATGCTTTCAAGCTTTGACTCTCTGCTCCTGAAGTGGTTGAGTGCTTATGTGCTGAAGCAGGCTTGAGTTAGATGTATTTCTTACCTGCTGCACAAGAGGAAAAGACTGAAGGTCTTTATGGGCAGATCTAGTCTGGTATGACACAGGGATGTGTGTGAGCAGTTCAGCCATGGTGACAGTCTAGAGTAGTGCACTAGAGTTTTTGGTGGTGATTTGCACCCAAGTGCCAGATTATGAAGAGATTTACATTGGTAGATGCACTGTCAACCATCTGGCTACTTCCACCTTCATATCTGCCCAAAGGTATGACCCAGAGAACAAAGGGTCTTCCATAAAAATTAAAAGCCCAGTTTGAAACCATTTTAACCCAGTGAGTGTTTAGTTGTGGTTATTGTCATCTTAGCCTTTATCTAGAAAATTAGCATAAAACCAAAATAATTTACCCATTTAGGAAATATGATTGTGAATTAAGTTCTACTTGATTTTGTGAATGGAACAGTGTCAGGTCATGATCAGCACATCCTAGCATATATGCTGATATCTGCAGCATTTAATAATCAAATAGGAAAATAACTTGTTAAATAATTTTAAAACAGCCTCCTGATTTCTGTCTGAGTGGAGTAGTCTAGTAGGTTTAACCTTCTAAGACAAGATTATTTCTTCCACTGTTTGAGCAAAGGTAGGAAAAGCATGCACAAGGCAGGAATTTTTTTAATGGTAAATAACCTTCCAATAAAAATTGTCTGAGAGGAAGTTTTTTCAAGAAAAATATTTTACAGACATTTGTTATTGTTTTCATATCTCCCTTGGACTGGGACTTTGGGGTTCCGGGAAGCTGTTGAGTTAGAACACAGCAAATAAAAATAAGGGAGAGAGAAGCTGCTCTTTCTCTCAACAGGCTCATCAAAGCACAGCGAACGGAAATATTGTAAATGGTAACAATTTGTCTCCAAAATAAAGCCTCTAAAGCCTTTTGCTTTTATTTAAAAAAAAAAAAAAGTCATGGAGCAGCATGAGGGCAAGAGCCAAGAAAACACATTTTGTACACCATCAAAGTGAGAAAAGGAACATAAATGCTATGCCATGCCAGTCTCAGACAGAGGCAATCAAGCAAATTTTATGGCAAGAAGGCAATGTGTAAGGCCACGGGATTGCAACAGGAGTCACAGAGAACAATAAATTATTTCAAATAAACATCAGGCCAACTACTTCAAGAGTCCCGCACAGATTCCTTGCTTTATAGTGCAAGAACTCCAAGGACTGTTAAATGCTGCTCGGGTTGCAAAGGCTGGAGAATGAGCACTACAAAGGGGCCCATGAAAGAAAGTTTCTTCATAGCCAAAAGAATTCAACTAAAGAACCTGTGCACCCAGAATTAGACTCTCTTGATGAGATTTCATGATCTTGATTCCTTGTTAGGGGTTAATGACCACCATTTAGATCACTGTAAAGCACTTAAATTCAATCAGTATGCATGCAGTGCTAAAAAGAGCTAAAGAGTTCTAAACCTCAGAGAAGTCCCTGCTTCATCACTGACAATAAAAAGCCTAAAACCTACCCCTTTCCAAAGAGCCATCCCTCCTGCCTGCCTCAGGTACCCCAGAGTTGCCAGGAGCTCTCACCTCCCAATATGTCCCACAGCAAAGCACTGGCCAAACCTCAATATTAATGGTGACAGACAACTGCCTTTCCCAGAGCTGTGTCTAGCTTCTGTCCACCCAGGACATAGTGCAGCCTTTTTGTCCCAAAATGAAGACATGGTGACAGTGGCTGTTGCATGGCAGGACATCACACCGCGGCAGGGAGCTGTGGGGAACCCACAGGCCATGCAGGACAAGCCAGACCTCAAGTGGTACCAGAGACTGAAACAGTACTTGCCACAGCCTCAGGATCAAGAGAAGCACAAGAGCAGCTTTTGGCCATTTTTCCCTTGTCCCTTAGGTTTAGCACCAAGTATACCTTAGCCTGGAAAGTCCATCCTACATGAATATTACACCTGCAGACAGCTGTACTGCTTTACACAACACTTAGACTAATAAAACAACAGATTATCCTCCCTGCGACATCTGTAACAATCACCATTACCAAGAGTACTTCTATGATCAGGATTCTTCTTTCTCTTGGGAAGAATTATTTCAGTATTTCAGTAAAATACATACTCTAGCACCTAGTTGTGTCTTGGAGATGTTAATGAATGGGATTTTTGCATGCACATCTAAGCTTTCCTAAAGGTATTAGAGATCTCCTAATTCACAGAATGCTTCCCTCTAAGCAACCTTCCCAGACACGTGAAAGAAAATCCTAAACCAGATTGTATTAGAATAACACATATATAGCCAGAGATGATCTTTTGTGTCTTTTTAGGACTCAGTGCGCCTTCACAAAGCTCACAATTTATTTTTTCTGCTTTTAGTACAATAATTTGATTAATCAAATGAGGAACTAAGAGTTCTCTGGCCAGTAAAAGTGGTAGATATCCTTCAGAATAAGATTCTGCCACTTGCATGTATTTGGGTGAAGATTCAGGATATGCTGGAGTTTGTTAACTTTCAGAGGGAGTCTTCTTCCCTCACTTCTGCCTACTGCTATACATCTGATGAGATGGAGCATTTCACTGATTAACAAGTTTAACAGTGAACTGTGCAGAATATTCACTTGTCATTTAGAGCCAATTGCTAGCATGTGGTTTGTTCACGAAGCTGTAGCTGGATGAACTGAGAAGTAATGAAATGGAAACTTTTTACACTTTTACCAGTGAGTATAATTCATAGCAGCACTGCTAGAGGCTTTGGCTTAAAATAGTAAAACGCTGTGATACGCTTTGCAAACTATTGTACCATAATAACACGCAAACAATTGTACCATGAAAATTTGGGAGGCTTCTACTCACGCAGCCAGAACAACCTATCCCAGGGCAGAGTGAGGCCAAGAGTGGTGAGTGACAGCTGAGAAGGGAGGTTTCTAAAGAAAGGCTGCAGTTCCTTGCTCACACGGTGAGTGACAGCTGAGAAGGGAGGTTTCCAAAGAAAGGCTGCACTTCCTTGCTCACACTGTTTTGCAACCAGCAATCTCCAGAGCTCATTATCAGCACCTAAATGTTCAGCCTACTGCATCACACACTTCAGTCTGAAGTGCATCTTTGGCTGTTTGTCTTCGCATTTATTTTGGGGTAGTGGACTGGCAGCAGATGTGAAGCATTCTTGCCCAAGCCAACAACACCCCTAGGAAACAGTTGGTTGACTATCAAGGCACTTCCATGAAAACCAGCCTCCTCTCCAGTGGGCTGTGCACAGCAAACCTGTTACATCTAATAAGGCAAATTCCTTGGATGATGTCAGTGCCTATGCCCCACCAGGAGCTCCTTCTGCACGCTCGGTAGCACCACCACTTTGGAGAAGGAGCTCTCAGTCCAGTTCCCATGTTGAACAAACAGTCTGTGCTCGGATGCACTGGCGGCCAGTCCCAGGCTCTGTGCCAGGAGGGTGATTACGTGCTGATAAGTGGGGAGGCCACTGTACACTTTGATCACTTTGTGTGTTCCACATTATTTGGTCCGGGTTTATGTGCCTCATGCAGCCGATCGCTGAACGGGGAGCTAGTGGCAGTCACTTGAGTGTCTCCATCAAATCTGCCTGCCACCAAGACTGTAGGCAAACTGCCCAGAAGAGAGCATTACGCAGAGGATTCAAGTGCATGCTGTATGGCAGAGAACAGGAAAATGTATTCAAAGGCAGGTATTTGCTAAATCCTACCTATAATTAATTCTAATCCCATAATTAAAGTCGCATGCTTTTCTGCAAACATTCCCCCACGTTGGTCCTTCCTCCCCACCCCGAGGTCAGACACCGATTTGTGCAAACAAGTACACTCCACCACGCAAGAGAGCTGCATCCCTGGGGACTGTGGTCACCCAGCCAGCAGTGCCCGATTTACTGATCCTTGTCACGGTTCTCTGCCATCTGACTCCAAGTAGCTTTCAGGCATTTTCCAGCAAACAGCATGTGGGCCAGATCCTCAAAAACATGCAAGAGACAAACTCCCCTGGAAATCAATTACAAGCACCAGGCATCTTAATATCATCATAAATCATGAGCTTCATCTTTGTGTTGAGGCAGCAAAGTCCTGTGCCTGGGAGTTAGGGGTTGTGGAGATGCCAGTCTAATCATGCCCAGATTTTCAGAGAGAGAAGGAGATGCCTGTTGGGGCCCAAGTAGGTGGGGCATAAAGAGAAGACTAAAGGCAACAGAATTATGTCTCCATGGTCTAAATTCTCCTTCTCATCATGACTACTTCCACTCCCAGAATGTGTTTTCACACACATGCACACATAAATACCTGCACACAGGCAACAGATGCAAATATACACTGTTTGGGAGTAAGAAACAGGGGAAGTCCAAGGGTGCTATTTCCATACAGAATGCTGGGTAACCATCCAGACTGAGCACACAGTGAATGTATTTGCAGAAAGACTGAAGCAGGGGCAATTGCTTTGTCTTTGGAAATGGATTTACAAATGAATAAACAGATCTCCCCAGGCACTGCATGAAAAGATCACACAATTACCACTGAAGCCAAAGATAGCTTATTGATGATCATCAGTTTTTAAGATGAAGCCATTTATTTAGTTGCTTGCACTCTTCTTGAAGAAAGAAACTGAATTTTTGAATTTTAAAATTAAGTGGAAACAAGGATCTGCCACATGTTGAATATTCCCCATTAGCAGCAGGTTTATGCATGTGTGCATTTTAAAATGTTTATTATGACAATACTTGTTATGACTGCCTTAGATTTAGTAAATACCACATGATAATCAGACACAGTTGTTAGACCTTGAGCAAAATATGATTTAATTTATTTTTAACATACTGAACAATAGCTATTTCTTGGTAATCTAAACTGAACACAGACAGTCGAGACTACTTTTTTCCTTGGAGGGGACAGTGAAAAGGAGGGAGGGGAAAAAAAAAGTAAACCTGATCTCTGTGGGAGAGTTTCACAAGAGGCAAAAAAGCAGGATTACATTTACCATAAATCCTGCTTTCCTCCCTACTGAATGCACAGGCCCTTATAGACCCTTTCACAAGGTAAACCCTTCACCTACAGGTATTGCCTTTAATGAAGTTGTAGGCATGGTTAAAAGCAAAATGATGCAGGACCCCAAACCTTCTTGGGCCAAAGTTGCATGGAGCAACTGCCTCCTGCCAACAACTGTCCTCCTGCTCTTCACAGCTGAAAGTAAGATTAAATCAGTGTAGCTAGTCTTAATGTGTGCTACAAAACTGGTTAGCTTTCACAGGAAATCTGTGTCAAGTTATATTCGGTTGCCTTCATTCCCTGCTTTTATGTGGAGTATGCCTGAACTTGCAAAAAGAAACCCCCCATGTTGTGTTTAATCAGTTTGATTGCAAATTCAAAAACATGTCTCCAAATGACATAAACCCTCATCTGGCACAGAAAGGCAGAAGAGTGCTTTATATTCAGGTGGTAATGTGTACATTAAGTGGCACTCTAAGCTCTTGAGCAATACAAAATTATTTGGCAAGCAGAAGGTTTTTTGGTTTTCCTGCCCCTCAAAATACGAGTTCCTACTCAAATTCAGTCTCCATCAGAAAGTACTCACTGACTGAAAGGTTAGTCCTCAAAGGAGTTAATGACCCAGAAGATGAATTTTAGCTGTGATGAAGTTTTGAAATAGTGTCTTTGAAAACTGTGGACAACAACAACATGCTGGGAAGTTCACTTCCCAAGTCACCTACACATCGTGGCACCGGTGCTGAGAACAACAACCAGCATTTTCTTGACTTTTCACATCTAGACACCTCTCACTCAAAGTCACCAAAGCTATTCACTGGATAGGAGTAGCTTAGATCACTAGAGGAACTAAGACCTCAATAGCTGCTCTTTTGTGCTAAAAGTTCTTAGAGGAAAGGTAGCCAGCTAACAAAGTTAGTTTACAAATGCCAAAAAAACCACCTCAAGTTATATGCCTAGTGCTTAATCCAATGCTTTTCAGGTGAGGGAGACCTTAAAAAAAACATGTATGTGGTGGGGATGTGCTTGCAAGTACAGCCCAGCAGTTTAAGGGATCTGGATTGTAGAAAATAGGAACAGTGTAGGTTACTTGTTCCCAAAGTAGCACTAAAAATGAAAACACAAAAAAAATAGTTATCACTTTGTGAGGACTTTAGCTCTCTCTTACAAGCCCTTCCTTGACTTCACAGGAGCTGCCATGTACCTCTGCATATGAACCTGGGGCCAGCCAGGGAAATCCCAACAGAGAGCAACTGTGCATCTAACCCCCCAGCTCTCTGCAGCACAGTGGTGTTACACCTTACACACACGTTATTGGCCATTTCCATTGTGTTATGCTGTTCCTGCATGTCTCTATATGACAAAGAGAGACTTCAGTGAGGTTTATAATGTTCCTGTGGTATTGGACCCCCTGTTCCTAAGAGCAGAGCCATCCCTAGATACCCCATTGTAGATACTTGGTAATACTATCAGTTATCAAGGTCACCCCAAAAGTAGCTGTGTTCCTAACCACTGAGTCAAAAGCCTCCTGGAGAACTTAGCTTTTCATAATTATTTTTTTTAGTAGCACTCCTCTAGGAACAAAATCTCCAGTCAGTAGGATTTTTATTTTGCAGCAGTCATTTTCCATGTGGAAATCTGAGCAAGTCCATCCCCCCAGTGCAGTAGGGAATAGGTCCCTGCAGCTTCAGGCAGCCCCTATGGAAGGGACCCTAGGGAAAACAACTTCAGGTCACTGAGATCTACTCATGTTTTATGCCTCTCTGGGAAATACAGCAAGGCATGGTAAATTAAGCCCATAGGGACAGTCTCTGAGTGAGTATCTTAAAGGTTCTGAGACATGAGTAAATTTCAGTTCACCCCAGTACTGGTTGCAGAGTGATTCTTTCCTGTAAGAACGAATAAATCAAGGTCTGGCTGCCACCCTTTGCAAGACCACCTATGATTTCAAGTCCCACGTGGATGGCATCACTATTTCCATACATTCTAACCCCAGCCATTATTTCTTAACACCAATTTAAGAATTATGACTGCTGGTACATTTTGTTTTGTGTTCTGTTTCTACTGACAAACTTGAATAGCCAGAGGAAGGTCCTTGCTAGTTTTCTCAGGAGAACAGCTCTACCGAAGACATTATTGAGAAATATTCTCACTTAAGCTTTGCCCATAAAAATGTGCTTTTTCAGGGAATTGTCTCTCACCCACAGAACCAACCACGTGTTCACACAAAAGCAACTGAACACTGTGGTTTAGGATGATGTTCCTTCATCCTCAAGTGGCTTGTCCTATACTAGGTAAAGCAAAATGTTTATTGTGGCTTAATCCAAATGACAGGTGCAAAATGCTGTGTGACATGGTGTGAAGGCACTGCTGCTTCTCCTCCATTTCCCCTCAAGACATTCAAACAGTTAAGGTAAAACTTCGCTTTCTCCTAGCCTTTGGCTTTTCTAAAGGTGCACACAAGTACATAGACACAATCCTATTGCTTTCTGACAGAAACCCAGGAGAATTCCAATCCAAAACCAACTTACTGTTCCACTAGCAGACACCTTTGAAAGCACATCAGATCACATTACATGAATGCATTTGGAGATAATCCCTAAATTGCTGGGATTTAGGTGAAGGGTGTGGGAAGTCTTACACTTTGGCTGCATCTTCAACACAGATTTTTCTCCTCTTCACTCTGCTATTTTCCTTATTAAGTCCCATCACTGCTGGGAAAATTCTCCTTTTGCTGTTCATAAGCTCTGGAGGACCTGTCCAACATTTAGGATCTATAGACTTCTTGTGAAAACCAAAAGCAAGATTTTCAGTAGCTTTTAGGCAATGCTAGTGGTTTTCTAGTGAGGTCTTCAAACCAGAGCTGTGCACCCAGGCTTTCAGAGATAAACTGCAAGGCAGAAAAATAGAGCCTCAGCTTCTCTTCAGTATATAAAAAACTTTTTAGAGAAGCCAAGTAGGATAAGACAGGCAATGAGCTGAAACACTGAAAGACTACCCGGGCATCCCTCATGCTGCCAGGCAGGCTTGCCTTATAGTGATGGTATCCAATAGCAGCAGCACACATGACTCTACCACGTTTCTCATCAAGACTGATTTTGTCTCATCCCTCCTTCCTTTGAGAGCAGGGGAAGAGATAAGCTGTATGGTTGGCACCAAACACAGGCTGCTTCTCCAGTACCTGCGGCAGATCCCAAGACCCAGACAGCTCACGAGGCCACTGGGGAGGCTCTGACCTCCTCCCACAAAGATGTCAGCCAAATCCCATCTAGCCCAAGGTTGTTCTGTAAATAAACCCCCGCCTTTCACCTCAGCTAGTCACAGGCACCAGCCCCAGCCAAAATCAATAGATGAGAAGCAATGTGTCATTTCCAGGCCACACTGGTTGGGTTGTGATGAGTCAAAAAACACTACAGGAAACACAGATGCAGTGAGATCACCTCCTTCTCCGGAGCCTTCCTATCTCTAAAGTTTTGCCTGATCGTCCTCAAAATTTCCATGTGTGCACACAAAAACATCTCGTGTGCCACACGGTCGTGCCTGTTACACTGCAGGTGCATTGCGTGACGCTTGGGAGGGCCAAGGGAGCCAGGCACAAGCAGCAGGAGGTTGAGTTCACGGTGAGCTGCAGGCAGGCTGGTGTCTCCCCGTAGGAAATTTTTCTTCAATTATTTCAAATACCTCCCACTCGCACACAAAGCCCATGTTTTGTAATAAAAACAAGGAGAAAATCTCATCCAAAGGAATTTTACCTATTTCCCTCTCTACTTATTCCACTGAAGTTATCTTTTTTTAAAAAAAACAACCCCCCCCAAACTGGTCACCAGAACAACAAAGTAGCCAAGAAGCTAATTTAATAACCTCATTCTTCAAAATCCACCCTGCCCTTCATGCTTGTAGGTTTCAACAACACTCCTAAGTTACCCAGTATCTTCTGATTTTTTTACAGGTTTCACTTAATTTCTATCTTCATACAGACAATGCTTTTCCTTGGGAGAGATGCACAAAATGCTGCAAGTTTTCCAGTAGCTGGGATTTTCCCTGCAAACTGAGGCAGGTGTCACCCTATTCAGTTAGAGAGGCAAAGCTGCTGCAAGTTACTCATTATAGTACAGAAAGGAGCAGGAGGCCATCAGAGACAAGAATGGGGACACCTCCCCACCCCACCGAAAAAAAGAGAAAGGTTGCTTGGGATCCATGTGCCCAGATGAAGCTGCAGTGGATTAATAAGCTACCACGTCCCAGCCAAGCCACAGTAACTCATCATGCGCAGGCTGTCCTAACAGCCTAGTGCCATTGAGCTTTAAGCAGAAATACCACGTCCTAAGGCCCTAATCCCTTAGCTCACAGCAGCACAGCCAGCCGTGGGCTAAAAGCCACGTTAAACTTGCTGGAGGAGAAGCATTTGCTGCAATGCTTTGCTGAACAAGGATGTGCGACTGTGCTCGGGCTTTAGCTACACTTACAAACTCCTGTACATCTTGGCTCTGGGTTTCTTTGCCACATGGCAGCTGGTTACATCCAAGACTTTGAATTCCTGGAAGAGAAAGTGACTGTAGAAACTCAGCCATGCAGCATATGCTCCATCTAGCGTTTGTTCACTAATATTCCATTTCCTTAGGTGGTTTGTTTTGTTGTTAACACATAGTTCCATCTTTTCTGTAGCTCGTTCGTCTATATACGATCATTATTGAAAATATTAACATTCTGCTTGTTTCAGCTACACAGTTTTGATGTCGTCTCCACGGACACCTTCAGTAATGATGATACGCTAATTTCCACGTAGAGATTAGATCTCACAGGGCAGAATGAAGGGAAAATATTTTTAAAGAGCAACAAGCATTTCTCCTTGTGCTTTGCTAATGCCAAATGAATGGGAAACTTCAAGCAGGCATAAAACATAAAAACTAGAGGATCCACAATATCACCACCTTCAGCACAGCATGAAGAGGTTTAGGTTGGATATTAGGAAGAGATTTTTTGTGGAAAGAGTAGTCAGGCATTGGAATGGGCTGCCCAGGGAGGTGGTGGATTCACCATCCCTGGAGGTTTTCAAGATGAGACTGGATGTGGCACTTAGTGCCACGTCTAGGAACGATGGCAGGGTTGGACTCAATGATCTGTGAGGTCTCTTCCAACCTGGTTGATTCTATGATTCTATGAAAGCAGGAAGAGAAGCAGCTTCTGTGGGACAGTTGATACCAGCCCCCATGGTGCTCAAGCCAAGCTGTACAGTGGCGAGTGGGGGAAACGCAAGTCATGACTCTGGCACTCGATGCCTGCAGTGCCACTGACCCACTCCCTGAGCTCAGCGAGTTGCACAGCTGCCCTCCAGCCCACTCACACCCTCTGCCCACCAGGCACAAGTACCTCGTGGACATGGTGCAAAGTCCCAACCTCGCACACCCTTTTGAGCCCCACTGTTCACTGTGCAGCGCCAGAGGAGAAAGCGGAGCCGCCTGCTGCCCCCTCCTCCATAAACACGCTTCCTCCTGCAACCCCACCTACCTCTCACACTTTCCCCTCTCTTGGCAATCCCTTACCTGCCCGAAGACAGGTCTCTCTGTAGGGCCCCTGTGAGGACACATCCTAGCCCACATCGGGTTGCGTTGTCCCCAAAGCAAGGGGCTCCTCCTGCATGCTGCAGAATCACCCTGTGCAGGGGGAACAGCAGCTGCAGCCCCACGAGCAGCTGGACTCGGGCAGAGACAGCCAGAGCTGGAGCAGACATGGAGGGCACAGTGCTGAGCCCCTTTGCCACAGGTCAAGGTGCTTTTTTGTCCTTGATGTTGAGCCAGGCTGCTGGAGAACAAGAAAATGAGCAGGTGGCACAAAGCCTCCTTGGGCCACCCTCATCACACCAGGGCACAGCAGCTGCTAGGAGCAAGTCCCAAGGAGCAGTTTGGCAAAGCTGTGCAGCATAAGTGTGTGGTGAGGGCTTTTCCAGGTGCACAGGTTGGGTGCAAGGCATATTTGCATGCTGGAAAAGCAGGGAAAATGGAGACAGCCATCAAGCCTGGCAATTGCCATGTGCATTTGAAAAGGGCAGGACTAGCCTACCTTGAGGCAAAATACTCCAGCACCTGGAGAGTCTCATTGTACCACACCCTGTCCCCAGTTTGCACTCATTTAGGGAGTTCACAGTTCCTGATTTTCTGCTCACCTGCTGGTAATGCCCTTACTGCAGAAAGGAAAGCCAACAGCAGATGGGAGAAGTCCCAAGCTTATATTTCTACAACAAAGTAAAAGAAAAAAGCCGAACCCTGTTCTGTTGTGTAAGCAGGACTGGTAAGGCTCTGGGATGGGGTGCCTGGTGACAGGGTCTGCAGTGGGGGAGACCTTGAGAAAATAGTTTAACATCCCCAGAGAAAGGCTTGGGTTGGCTGATCCTGCCTAGAGCAGCGACGGCCCGGGTAGCCCCTAGGCGTCCCACTTCTTCTGGGTGGAGGCTGATAGGATCCCGGCTCAGCTTAACAGGAGAGCTAGTAAGGAGCTGCGGTGAAACAGTCAGCCCTTGGACCCTGCAGCCACGGGGCACAATGCTAGGCACAGATTTAAGCTGCAGAAGCTGAGCTTTCATTGCTGTGGAAAGCAGAAGGGACACTGACAATTTAGCTGCCTTGGGCAGAAAGTGTTTTAGGGATCATGCGCTGCCTGCTCTTCCCCTGTGCCAGAAGTTGCAGCAGAGCTCCCCAAACCTGTGCTGTGGCAGTGATGCAAGTGAGAGTGACAAATTGCAGCTTGAAGATGGGAGAGAGCAGGTCCCTGTGTGGAGAAACTACCCCAGAGGGCATAAACTAAACAGATGTAAGGGCATTTATTCTAATAGTACTATTTTAGTAAGAGCCTTCAATAAACCAGCTACAGGCCTACTGCAGGATGTCCTCCAGGGCAGTGCACAAATCAGAGACAATCTGCAGAGGTTTAGCTCCAGTTTGCTGCAGAAAATGAGAGCAGGTTGTCCTAATGGGAAACAAACAACACAGAAAACCATCTTCTGCCAACTGTGGGTTTTGTGGTGTTTTTCACAGGTGATGGCCGCACTGTTCTTCCCTGTGCAGCTGCTGGCAGTGGCTGTCACTGTTTACCTAGAGCTGGTGAGGTCTGCTCAAGGAGGTGCCTACTATGGGATCAAGCAGCTGCCACCTCAGGTGCCCCAGTACCAACCTCTTGGACAACAAGTACCTCACATGCCACTGGGCAAAGAAGGCATCCCGATGCAGCACATGGGCAAGGAGATGCCCCACATGCAGTATGGAAAAGAATACCCCCACCTGCCTCAGTACATGAAGGAGGTCCCGCAGATGCCCCTGCTCGGCAAGGATATGGCTCCCAAGAAAGAGAAAGGTAGGCTTAGCATGTTCGTCACCACCCCTTGCATGGTCCAGCCTGGTGCACCAGAGCACTGTTTGCCCGGGTGGGACTGAACATTGGAGCAGGCTGTGCAGGCTAGGCACTGCACTCTTGTGCCCAAAGGACTGGCCAGGTTTGTATCTGGCCACAGGTGGACATAAAACAGGTTTGCAGGAGCTGTGGGACAGCTCAGGGTCACCAGCACAAGGCCACAACCATCATCCAGGCTGCAGCACAGCCTCTGTGCAGCCCTACCTCTGATGAGCCTCCAGCAACTAGGACTAGCCCCAGGTTTGATTTGGTGCTTGTTCAAGGCCAGGACAAACTTTGTAATCTTACCTGCCTGCAGAAGACCCTCTGATGGGGCTTTAAATGATGACCCAGGTAGACAAGTCAGGGTCTTGCCTGGAACTGCTCCTACTCTCACTGGAACAACCAGACCTAAGAGCCCAAAAGTATGAATTTACAGGAATATCAATGTTTTGTCTGAATTTGGGCAGACCCTGTGATTTAGAGGTTTGCAGATAAAAACATACAATTGCTCTTCTGACTCTGGAGTGCTCTTTCTGTAGGTTATTTATGGGTGTAAGAGGCACTGAAAGTACAGAGGATTACTGCATGAGTCTGCACATAAAAGCACTTTCCGTATTTAGTAAAAGAAGTTTGGACAATATTAAGATACTTAAGAAAACAACATGAAATTCAAAAGTACAAAGGGAAACCAGGAACATGCAGTGTCAAAATCCATGTAAGGACAGCCAGCATCTGTGAGACTTCAGACAAGCTGATTAACTCTCTGTCTTACTGATGCTTCAGCTAACCACAGCCTGCACTGGCTTCAGAGAAAAACGGAAGATTTCAGGGCCTGTTTTTAGATTGCCTGAACAAGCACCACTGGCTGTAGTAAAATCAACCCACCACATGAGCAAAGATCTTCTATGTGCATAAAACACAACACGTGCAGAGAGGGAGGGCTTCTGCCTCCCAAAGCACAGTTAATTCTCTTGTCCTGAAATCCCATCTCTCACCTTCCTTCAAACCTCTCAATTCTTTAGCCATTTTACAGCTGGAGAGACTTCCCATGTAACACAAAAAGCCTAGAGCAACCGAACCCAGCACAACCACCCCCATGAAACAACACCCTCACCCTGACCTACAGTGCTAAGTGGTGACATACACAAAAACGTGGGTTTGGGCAGTTAAAACATTGTTTAGAAGTGCCATGAGTAGATATGGTTATGCCAAAATAGCAATGCTGGGTAAGGCTGTAGGGTCCCAGTAATACTTCAATGGGAACCAAAGCCTTGGTAAAAATGCAGACATACCTATGCACAAACTTCTTACTGAGAGAATCTTTGAAAACTGATCTTGCTTGTGTAAGCCCCTTCAGCAAAATCACTTTTATGTCAGGACTCCTCCTACAGTATGAGAGCACTGAGCAGCCTCTGTGTCTTGCAAAAACTCTCACAGGTGGATTAACCTAGAGCAGCATGGGACAAAATGCAAATTTCACCATTTAAGATTGTATTGGTGGTAAACGCTAAGAAAGAACAAAAGGCTTTTACATGTGATACAAAAGAATTATTTTATGGAAATGGAAGCATATATGGAAGTTTGGGGTATGCAAAAGAGCAGGAGCATCCTCTTCGCTCCCGGCACCAACCTGTAACTCACTCGCCGGCTCTGCCCACCACAAAACCACAAGACGTGACAACAAGCACATTCAATTCAAAACAGCCTGTGTGTTTTTCAGAGGATGTGACTACAATCACTCTCTCCCTTTCCTTTTTCTTTTCTTCCCAACCCAGAAATGCCCATGCGTGCTCTGAGGGGTGAGCAAGGTCCCCCCGGTGAGCCTGGACCAAGAGGACCTCCAGGGCCACCAGGATTACCAGGTCATGGTGTGCCAGGAGCCAAAGGAAAGCCAGGCCCACAAGGATACCCGGGAATTGGAAAGCCTGGTTTGCCAGGGATGCCAGGAAAACCAGGGGTCATGGGGCCCCCAGGGCCGAGAGGAGAGATGGGGCCAAAGGGGGAGATCGGGCCCATGGGGATACCTGGGCCACAAGGACCACCAGGGCCTCACGGGCTTCCCGGGATAGGGAAAGCAGGTGCTCCAGGGCTGCAGGGACAGCCAGGGCCAAAGGGTGAGCCTGGGATGAAGGGGCCACCGGGAATCCCCGGGATCCCGGGGCCCAAAGGGGAGAAGGGTGTTGGGATCCCAGGTTT